>NC_134354.1:786519683-786779683 GCF_048569485.1 Anomaloglossus baeobatrachus | reverse complement strand
GCCCAGACCTAAATCCTATTGAGCAATCTTTGGAAAGAGCTGAAACCTGCTGTCTGGAAAAGGCAACCTTCCAACACGAGATAACTGGAGCATTTTGCTCTTGAGGAGCGGCCAAAATACCTGTCAAGAGAAGGAGCAGTATCATTGACAACTACCGAAATCATTTGATTGCAGTGATTGCCTCAAAAGGTTGTGCAACCTACGGTAGCCAATACTGGGATTGTTATGTTGACATTGACGTTGTTATGTTGACATTGACATTGACGTTGACATATGAGACACTTATATTCCTATGTTCGCCCTTGAGTTTAGTTCTGCTGGATACTTAAAGACACGTGTTGGCGAGCTTGGGCGGTCTATTTTGAGTGATTTACTGTCTATATTGTAATGGTGCAATTGCACTTGCTTTGTATGTATCCTGTCTCGTTGATACACTTCACTAAAAGATTTTTGAAAAAGAAAAGGTTGTGCAACCAAATATTAAGTTAAGGAGGAGGAGGAGGAGGAGGGCGCCATCATTTCTGTCAAGACCTATTTCATGAGGTTTATTTTTAAAATAATTATGTGGAAGCAAAAAAGCAGCAATGTCTAACTTTCATTTGTTCATTTTCACAGATTTTTAATTTATTATTATTTTTGTCAGACTCAAGTTATTTCTGTGACCATTGTGTGGTTTTGACCACGTGTGTATGTAGGTATTGCAACAAATTCATTATGACGCAACAGAAAACTAATATATGTTGTATCTGAAATTGTTTAGGATAAGAATTGAGTAAAGGCCGCTTTACACGCTACGACATCGCTAAAGCAATCTCGTTGGGGTCACAGAATTTGTGACGCACATCCGGCCGCTTTAGCGATGTCGTTGCGTGTGACACTTATGAGCGATTTTAAATCGTCGTAAAAACATGCAAAATCGCTCATCGGTGACATGTTCCCCTCTTCCCAATTATCGTTGCTGCTGCAGTAACGATGTTGTTTGTCTTTCATGCGGCAGCACACATCGCTATGTGTGACGCCGCTGAACCGACAAACATCTCCTTACCTGCGTCCACCGAAAAAGGAGGAAGGAAGGAGGTGGGCGGGATGTTCCGGCCGCTCCTCTCCTCCCCTCCTTTTCTATTGGGCGGCGGTTCGGTGACGCTGCTGTGACGCTGAACGAACCGCCCCCTTAGAAGGAGGCGGTTCGCCGGTCACAGCAACGTCGCAGAGCAGGTATGTGCGTGTGACGCTGCCGTAGCGATAATGTTCGCTACGGCAGCGATCACCACATATTGTGCCACCGACGGGGACGGGTGTTATCGCATGCGACATCGCTAGCCGATGCTAGCAATGACGCAGCGTGTAAAGTGGCCTTAACCAAAAATACTTAATTCAGCCATTTCATAGACTTAGGTATGTAGTTTAGTTAAGATAATCTAACACAAATATTTATGAATGCTTTTGTTTTTCTTACTAACACATATACAGTCATATGAAAAAGTTTTTGCACCCCTATTAATGTTAACCTTTTTTCTTTATAACAATTTAGGTTTTTGCTATTTCAGTTTCATATATCTAATAACTGATGGACTGAGGAATATTTCTGGATTGAAATGAGGTTTATTGTACTAACAGAAAATGTGCAATCTGCATTTAAACAAAATATGACCTGTGCAAAAGTATGGGCACCGCAACATAAAAGTGACATTAATATTTTGTAGATCCTCCTTTTGCAGAAATCACAGCCTCTAGTGGCTTCCTGTAGCTTTTAATGAGTTCCTGGATCCTGGATGAAGGTATATTTGACCATTCCTATTTACAAAACAATTCCAGTTCATTTAAGTTTGATGGTCGCCGAGCATGGACAGCCGCTTCACATCATCCCACAGATGTTCAATGATATTCAGGTCTGGGGACTGGGATGGCCATTCCAGAACATTGTAATTGTTCCTCTGCATGAATGCCTGAGTAGATTTGGAGCGGTGTTTTGGATCATTGTCTTGCTGAAATATCCATCCCCTGCGTAACTTCAACTTCGTCACTGATTCTTGCACATTATTGTCAAGAATCTGCTGATACTGAGTTGAATCCATGCGACCCTGAACTTTAATAAGATTACCGGTGCTGGCATTGGCCACACAGCCCCAAAGCATGATGGAACCTTAACCAAATTTTACTGTGGGTAGCAAGTGCTTTTCTTGGAATGCCGTGTTTTTTTGCCTCCATGCATAACTCCTTTTTGTATGACCAAACAACTCAATCTTTGTTTCATCAGTCCACAGGACCTTCTTCCAAAATGTAACTGGCTTGACCAAATGTGCTTTTGCATACCTCAGGCGACTCTGTTTGTGGCATGCTTGCAGAAACGACTTCTTTCGCATACAGCTTCTCCTTGTGCAACATGCGCTGTATTGTTGACCGATGCACATTGACACCATCTGCAGCAAGATGATGCTGCAGGTCTTTGGAGGTGGTCTGTGGATTGTCCTTGACTGTTCTCACCATTCTTCTTCTCTGCCTTTCTGATATTGTTCTTGGCCTGCCACTTCTGGGCTTAACAAGAACTGTACCTGTGTTCTTCCATTTCCTTACTATTTTCTTCACAGAGGAAACTGACAGTTTAAATCTCTGAGACAACTTTTTGTACCTTCCCCTGAACAGCTATGCTGAATAATCTTTGTTTTCAGATCATTTGAGAGTTGTTGTGAGGAGCCCATGATGCCACTCTTCATAGGAGATTCAAATAGGAGAACAACTTGCAAGTAGCCACCTTAAATACCTTTTCTCATGATTGGATACACCTACCTATGAAGTTTAAAGCTCAATGAGGTTACAAAACCAATTTAGTGCTTTAGTAAGTCAGTAAAAAGTAGTTAGGAGTGTTCAAAACAAGACATTGATAAGGGTGCCCATACTTTTGCACCGGTCAAATTTTGTTTAAATGCAGAGTGCACATATTCTGTTAGTACAATACACCTCATTATAATCCAGAAATATTACTCAGTCCATCAGTTATTAGATACATGAAACTGAAATAGCTGTTGCAAAAACCAAAATTGTTATAAAGAAAAAAGGTTAACATTATTGGGGTGCCCAAACTTTTTCATATGACTATATATATATATATATATATATATATATATATAGAAAAAACCAAAGAGAAAAATTGCATAAAAAAATACCCTGACTATAAATATATATATATATATAAATATATATATATATATATATATATATATATATATATATATATATATATATATATATATATACACACACTGCATATTCAGTGATTTTCCTTAATACAATATACCAGCATATGTAACTTAAAGATGTCTCCTGCATCCTGTCCAACGCCCAACTAATGAAAACCATATGGTGGAAGACAGAGGAAGTTTGAACTGACCAATCCAGCAGAGACTATGCAAATTCCTATACGTCCTGAGCCCGACCTGCGATACTTGATTGGACTATACTTTTGTCTACACACCCTTACTATAAAAGCTTTGTCTGGAAATAAAGTGTAGAATCTCACTGGCGTCAGTCATGGAGAGAAGGTTCATAATAACCGATTTAATTCTGTTATTTCTTTCTCGTCTGCACACATGACATTATAATTTGAACACAGCAGTCAGACCTTAAGAGACCCATTCTAGTCTCATCTCAACAGCTGGCGCTGCAATCGTGGGGCCACCAAAGAAAAATTTGGCTAAATTTCCCTTCCAAATCAAGGAGGCTGCTTCCAAGTAACCGAGAATCGCCCGACAATGAGAATTGATCACTCTCAAAAACCACAGGTGAGCTTCATATACATTATATGTGTTGTTTTGCCTGTGGGTCGGGAGGTTTTCGGTGAAAGGTTTGGTTTCTGATCTGAGAAATTACACTGCAGGCCTACAGTGTGCCTATTTTTCGCCGGTGGCCTAGAAAAAAAGGAAGAACTCAGACTGCCTGAGTGCTGGGTGTAGGTCATTGAACAGGATCTGACCGCTTGTGTGTTACGGAGCTGATAGATGGAACAGGAGAGGCTGGGGCTAGAGAGGATTTTTTTAGCAGCCGAGGGGGAAATAAAAAAAAAAAGGATGGTGGTCAGTGCACAGAGCTGCAAACAGGGAGACACAGGGGGCTAATGAGCAGCAGCTGCCAACAGCCTCGGCCATAGCACTGCCCACAGGCTCATATGCAGTGGACTGACATCTGTGACTCATTAAGGACTGGAGAAGAAAGCAAGGGGGGTCAACAATTACCCACGGCTGCTTGAGTTAGGCAGAGAGGAGGGGCTCTGGGAGCTCCAACTTTTCTACAGTGAGAATGAGAGGTTTTCTCTGACTCAGTCCTCAAAGGGTTAATTACCTGCAGCTGTTAGTAGAATCAGCAGCAGGAGGAAGGGGGGTCTAATTACCCGCGTAGCTGCTGTGTAGGGACAGAGCGGGGGCCAGGACGCAGGAGGAGGGCTGCAGCTTTTATATAGTGAGAGCAAGGAGGGGGGCTACTCAACGTGTGGAATTTGGAACAGGAAGTAGTGGGCTTATATGTTTCCAGCTCTCAGTATTTTACAGTCGTCACAGTTTGTTTGGAATTTATGAACAGAGCAGAGAAGGGAATTAGCATAATCCCCCTGTGTTCATTTAACACATCCACTGCCATGCTTAATCACACGAGCGAGGAGGGGGAAGGGTTCAGGTGAATGATAGTGTTAGAATCAGCATATTCCCCTGTGTATTCATACACGTGCCACTATTGTGATTGGGTATTAGAAAGATACGCAATGAGGTGGGAAAGGATTCAAATTGGAGTTGGCCAATCCAATTAGAGCACTATGTATACTCTGTTCAAGAAGAAATTGTTTTTTCCTACAGGAGCTGAGAATTGCAAGAGGTTTGTATAAATTGGTGGGTTACGATGGACATGGGTAGTGTAAAGAATCTATGATGAGATTGTGGAGTGATCAATTCCTAGCTTAGTTCTTAAAACTGCTTGTAACTGGGATCATTCAAACAAAGAGTAGCTGGAGCAGATACAGCCCCCACATCTGGAAGGTGGGGGTAGGCAGCTCCTCATGAGTTGCAGAGAAGAAAAAAAAAAACTGACCAAGTGTTAAATGTACATGTAATTGTGCTAGGTTTTCTATCTTAAGTGCACGTTTTGATAATTAGGAGATTTTTGGGGGATTCTTTTAGTCTAGTGAAAATATTGAGAGTTTACCAATACAAAATTTGTTATTTTAGAATCATAGAATCATAGAATATTAGAGTTGGAATGGACCTCCTGGATCATCTGGTCCAACCCCCTGCTCAAAGCAGGATTCACTAAATCATCCCAGACAGATGTCCGTCCAACCTCTTTTTAAAGACTTCTATTGAAGGAGAACTCACAACCTCCCGTGACAGTCTGTTCCACTCATTGATCACCCTCACTGTCAAAAAGTTTTTTCTAATATCTAATCTGTGTCTCCTCCACATCAGTTTCATCCCATTGCTTTTAGTCTTTCCTTGTGAAAATGAGAATAAAACGTATCCCTCTACAGTGTGACAGCCTTTAAGATATTTGTAGACAGCTATTAAGTCTCCTCTCAGTCTTCTCTTTTGCAAGCTAAACAATCCTAAATCCTGTAACCGTTCCTCATAGGACATGGTTTGCAGTCCAGTCACCATTCTGGTCACTCTTCTCTGAACTTGCTCCAGTTTGTTGATGTCTTTTTTAAAATGTGGTGCCCAGAACTGGACAGAGTATTCCAGATGAGGTCTGACCAAAGAGGAGTAAAGGGGGATAATGACTTCACGTGATCTAGACTGTATGCTTCTGTTAATACATCCTAGAATGGTGTTTGCCTTTTTTGCTGCTGCGTCACACTGTTGACTCTTGTGTAGTCTGTGATCTATTAGTATACCTAAGTCTTTTTCACACATGCTTTTCGATAGCTCTATTCCTCCCATGCTGTATATGCTCTTTTCATTATTCTTGCCAAGATGTATGACTTTGCATTTCTCCCTGTTAAAAACCATTCTATTAGTTACTGCCCATTGTTCCAGCTTGTTTAGATCTTGTTGAATCCTCTCTCTCTCTTCTCTAGTATTAGCTATTCCTCCTAACTTTGTGTCATCAGCAAATTTAAACAGTTTACCCTTAATACCTTCATCTAAATCATTGATAAAGATGTTGAACAACACGGGGCCCAGGACAGAGCCCTGTGGTACCCCACTTGAAACAGTCTTCCAACTGGATGTGCAGCCATTTATGAACACTCTTTGACTCCGATCACTAAGCCAGTTACAAATCCATCTAACAGTTGCCTTGTCCATTCCACACTTAGTCATTTTTTCAATAAGGATTGTATGAGATACATTGTCAAATGCTTCACTGAAGTCAAGATATACTGCCTGTAGTTCCCTGGGTCCACCTTCTTCCCCTTTTTGAAGATAGGGACAACATTTGCTCTTCTCCAGTCTTCTGGAACTTCTCCTGTTCTCCAAGAATTTTCAAAAATTATGAAGAGTGGTTCTAATATTTCTACTGCTAACTCCTTCAGTACTCTGGGGTGTAATTCATCTGGACCTGGGGACTTGAATTCATTAATGTTAGCTAAGTATTCCCTCACTATCTGTTTGTTTATTGATGGCCTGTATTCTTCTAATCCTACAATAGAACGGTGAAGATCAGTTGATTTTACCTTTTCAGAGAAAACAGATGCAAAATAACAATTTAAAAGTTCAGCCTTCTCAACATCATTTTTTACAACTTCCCCATTCTCATCCTGTAAAATTCCTATAACATCTTTGACTTTTCTTTTATTTTTGACATAACTCCAAAATCCTTTTTTATTGCTTTTGACCTCTCTTGCTGCCTTATTTCATTATCAGCTTTGGCTAATCTGATGTGTGCCCTGAAGGTTTTGCAGACAGTGTTATATTCTTCTTTAGATTTGCCTCCCTCTTTCCATTTAATAAACATTTCTTTCTTCCTTTTTAGCATGTGTTTAAGTTCTGTGTTCATCCAAACTGATTTTCTTAAATGTTTCTTATTCTTCCCTCTTTTAGGGATTGTTAACGATTGCGCTTTGAGAATCTCATTTTTCAAGATGTCCCATCCTTCCTTGATGAAGAGACCTGAGTAGTCTCGAAAGCTTGCAATTATTACCATCTTTTCAGTTAGCCATTAAAAGGTATCAACCACTGAGGACTCTCTGTTCTTTTAAACAATTTTTCCATCCTTCCTGGACATTTCTGTCCTTAAGGACATACGACCATTGAATCTCTGCTATTCTCTTTTTGAGTCCCTTAAAATCTGCCTTTCTGAAATCCATCCTTGAAGTCTGAGTTTTCACAGGTCTTCCTCCTCTAGTTATCCAAAACTCTATGATAGCATGGTCACTGCTTCCCAGGGTCCCAGCCACCCTTACCTCCTCTATGATAGCATGGTCACTGCTTCCCAGGGTCCCAGCCACCCTTACCTCCTCTATGATAGCATGGTCACTGCTTCCCAGGGTCCCAGCCACCCTTACCTCCTCTATGATAGCATGGTCACTGCTTCCCAGGGTCCCAGCCACCCTTACCTCCTCAACAATTTCCTCCCTGTTTGTAAGGATTAGATCCAAGGTAGCAGATCCCCTTGTTTTCTCCTCTACCTTTTGGAAGATAAAGTTGTCCGCAACAGAGGATAAGAATTTGTTGGAACTGTTACTTTTGCCTGAGAGTTATTCCCAACAAATGTCTTAAGAGTTGAAATCTCCCATGATCACATCATCATATTTTTTTGAGAAGTTGGTCATCTGATGTATAAAGAGTTCATCCATATCCTCCGCTTGTTGAGGCGGCCTGTAGTACACGCCTACAATGGTGTTCTTTCCCTTGTTTTCTCCTTGTATTCTTACCCAAACAACTTCCTCAGAACTCCCAGTCTCTGAAGCTTCAATCTCTGTGGAGATATATGATTTTCTAACATACAATGCGACACCTCCTCCTCGTTTATTCTGTCTGTTTCTTGCACATAAGTTGTATCCTTCTAGCCTTGTATTGCAGTCATGTGCATCGTTCCACCAGGTTTCAGTGATGCCAATGACATCATATTTCTTTTCCTGAGTTAGTAACTCCAATTCTCCTTGTTTCTTGCCCATGCTCTGTGCATTTGTATAAAAACATTTTAGTTTGTGATTGTTTTTTCTTTCCCCCATATTTTCATTATTCTGATTTTTTTGTCTTAGTTCTTCCTTTCCATTTCTAACAGCAGAGTTTTCAATAGTATTTGTCACCTGTATGGCTTTCACTGGCCTTTTTCTTCCCTTCCCACGCTGTTCTAGTTGAAAGCTCTCTTGATGAGCGTAGCAAGGCGATTTCCGAATATGTGTTTTCCAGTCTTGGTAAGGTGCAGCCCATCTTTAGCAAGTTGTCCATCATACAGTTAATTCACTCCATTATCCAGAAATCCGAATCTTTGTTGACGGCACCATCGACATAGCCAGTTGTTCACCTGTAGAATCTTGTTCCACCTCCTTGTTCCATGACCATCCACTGGAAGGATGGATGAAAAGTAGAGTTGAGCGCGGTTCGCGGTTCGAGGTTCTCCAGTTCGCAGTTCGAGTGATTTTAGGGGGTGTTCTAGATCGAACTAGAACTCGAGCTTTTTGCTAAAGTTCGACAATTCTAGTTACGTTCGAGAACGGCTCTAGCAGCAAAAAGCAGGGCTTTTTACAGCTACAGTGTGCAGGAGCCATTGCTGGCAGCCTGCCAGAAGCTGGTAACCAAGATAAACATCGGGTATCCAAGCAAAGCGCTTTGGTTAGTAACCCGATATTTATCCTAGTTACGTGCAGGAAGCCCACACTTCCCCGCTCAGCTCACTCCGCCCCCTCCTGCACGCGGCATGTACACACACACACTCACACTCACCTGTCCCCAGCCAAGCAGTCCACGACACTGACGTCCTCAGCGCCACATGACTCCGCTAGGCACCACCCACATCGCACTCCGCCGCCAGCACACATGGCTCCGCCCACCTGGCACTCTGCACACATGGTCCCGCTATGCTCCGCCCACCTGTCACTCTGCACACATGGTCCCGCTAGGCTCCGCCCACCTGGCACTCTGCACACATTGCCCCGCTGGGCTCCGCCCACCTGGCACTCTGCACACATTACCCCGCTATGCTCCGCCCATCTGGGACTCTGCACACATGGTTCCACTAGGCTCCGCCCACCTGTCACTCTGCACACATGGTCCCGATAGGCTCCACCCACCTGGCACTCTGCACACATTGCCCCGCTAGGCTCCGCCCACCTGGCACTCTGCACACATCGTCCCGCTAGGCTCCACCCACCTGGCACTCTGCACACATTACCCCGCTAGGCTCCGCCCACCTGGCACTCTGCACACATGGTCCCGCTAGGCTCCACCCACCTGGCACTCTGCACACATTGTCCTGCTAGGCTCCGCCCACCTGGAACTCTGCACACATCGTCCCGCTAGGCTCCACCCACCTGGCACTCTGCACACATTACCCCGCTAGGCTCCGCCCACCTGGCACTCTGCACACATCGTCCCGCTAGGCTCCACCCACCTGGCACTCTGCACACATTATCCCACTAGGCTTCGCCCACCTGGCACTCTGCATACATGGTCTCGCTAGGCTCCGCCCACCTGGCACTCTGCACACATGGTCCCGCTAGGCTCCGCCCACCTGTCATTCTGCACACATCGTCCCGCTCGGCTTACCTGCGGTGATGAAGTCCCGACCTCATCGCTGTCACTGTCCTCCATGGCCGCTTGTAACATCACCTTCTCTCGCTTCCGACCCGAGACTGACTAGAGGTGACGTCACGGGCCGCTCGCGATACTTGGATGTGTTGAAGTGTGATTGAAGTCAGTGTGCAGGAGATCAGCGCAGGTAATGTACCTCGCTGACAGCAGCACTTGTCACCCCCCTGCAGTGACCTGGGCTGACCCATTGATGTTAGCTCAGGTCACTGCATTGCTCTCCCAGCCAATGGGGAACATCCTGCTCTTCATTGACTGGGACAGTGTGGATCGTCATGGCAACCCCTTGGATTAGACCAGACCTGGATTTGTTTTTCTTTCTAATAAATTGGTTAAAGAGGGAATGTTTTGGGGAGTGTTTTTTCAAATAAAAATGTGTTTGTCGTCTATTTTTTTTTATTACTGACTGGGTTGGTGATGTCGGGTATCTGATAGACGCCTGACCTCACCAACCCCAGGGCTTGGTGCCAGGTGACATTACACATCTGGTATTAACCCCATATATTACCCCATTTGCCACCGCACCAGGGCACGGGATGAGCTGGGGCGAAGCACCAGGATTGGCGCATCTAATGGATGCGCCACTTCTGGGGCGGCTGCGGCCTGCTATTTTTAGGCTGGGGAGAGTCCAATAACCATGGACCTTCCTAGTCTGAGAATATCAGACCCCAGCTGTCTGCTTTACCTTGGCTGGTGATCCAATTTTGGGGGGACCCCTACGTGTTTTGTTTTTTTTTAAATTATTTATTTAATTTAAAATAACAGCGTGGGGTGCCTCAGTTTTGGATTACCAGCCAAGGTGAGGTTGCCAGCTGTGGTCTGCAGGCTGCAGCCGTCTGCTTTACCCTAGCTGGCTACAAAAATAGGGGGAACCCTACGTTATTTTTTTTTTTAATTTTTTTGGCTAAATACAAAGCTAAGCACCCCTTAGTGCCACATGAAAGGCACCAAAGGGTGCAAAATTACAAAATGCAGGAGAGTGGGACATTATGTGTCTTTCTGCCATTATAATGACAGAAAAGACTGATATGAAGTGCACAAGCACAAGAAAATCACTAGAGCGCTCTACACTGTGAAAAGCAGTAGAAAATGGCACTGGAGTGAACATGTGACCGCCTCATGTAGGATGAAGCTATGGATCCTGGGTAAATTTATGTATTTTCCCTCCTTCAGTTTTTTTGCAGTACGCAAAAAAAACGGAAGGCACACGGATGACCAACAGATGACATACGGACCGTCTACGGAACGGAAACGGATGCCACACGGATGCACCCGTGAAAAAAAACGGACTGTTTTTTGCAGACCGCAAAAATGGATCGGTCGTGTTAATGTAGCCTTATTCTGATCTGCCGTTTATAAACAGCAGGCAGAAATAAGTGAATAGCGCCCCCCAGCGTCAGAAAATCTCCGGGGTTTCAGGGCTAGCTGAGACCCTGGAGATCATGATTCAGGACGGTTTTTCCGGTCCCCGCTCACGTGATCACAGGTATACACCGTACACCGATGATCACATTACAGTAAATGACAGTGTCGGTAAAAAATTATTTATCTCCCATCTGGCATAAACAAACATGATAAATCTCCTACCCGGTCCCCCGGTGTCGCCAAAGTGCCCCCCCTGATGCCCTCCCAGAAATCCAAGATGGCCGCGCGCACAGCAGTGCGCCGGCCGCATTCACCCTACTCTTCTGATTTCTGTCGCATGTGCCATGTCACATGCGACAGAAAACTCCTCCCCAGGCCCTGCCAGGTCACCCCCTATAACCCCACTGCTGTTACCCGGTGTCCCACGGTACCTGTGCAGCGTTGATCCCCCGCGGCCCTCTCCTTCACAATAGACGCTGCCGCATGCACAGAGCGGCTGTCAGCTCAGCTTCCTGTGTTCAGACACAGTGAGTGGTGGTTATGAATCTGTAAGCTGAATGGGTGGCACAGTGGCTCAGTGGTTAGCACTGCAGTCTTGCAGCACTGAGGTCCTGGGTTCAATTCCCACCAAGGACACCATCTGCAAGGAGTTTGTATGTTCTCCCC
Organism: Anomaloglossus baeobatrachus; assembly: GCF_048569485.1. Lineage (NCBI taxonomy): Eukaryota > Metazoa > Chordata > Amphibia > Anura > Aromobatidae > Anomaloglossus > Anomaloglossus baeobatrachus. The sequence continues at coordinate 786,767,921 of NC_134354.1, read as the reverse complement.
GTGTTTGCGTGGGTTTCCTCTAGGTACTCCGGTTTCCTCCCACACTCCAAAGACATACAGCGCTATGGAATTAATAACGCTATATAAATGAATAAATTATTATTATTACTGCAATGCCCTGCTCATGAGGTAAGGAACATAATTGATCAGGAGAGCTATATACTACATTTCCAAATGGAGGGATTTGCTTTTATAGTTTCCCTGCTGAACGACTACCAAACATGAGAGTCCGTTATACGCCACAAGAAAACACATCTAAATAGCGAGTTCTGTTGTTAAGTATTCATTCAGCTGGACAACTGGACTTAAAGGGGTATTCCATCTCCAAGATCCTATCCCCAATATATAGTAGGTGGAATAGCAATAATATCAGCAAATACCAATATTTGGAAATGTAGAATAGTTCTCCTGATTAGGCATGCCCTTACCTCATGAGCAGGGCATTGCAGCTTTGGTAGCAACCATTACGACATGGACTCTGCTGCTGTGGACCCGGGGAGAGTGAGTGCAGATTCATTGCACCCACACTCCTCACATGAAGGGTCTGCACTCCTAGAAAATGGGGGATACGTTCCCTGAGTGTCTCCCCCCATATTCTAGATGGTCCAGAGTCGTCGTGGGACCCCTTTATTTTTTTTCTTACAATAAATTGGTGAAAGAGGGAATGTTTTGGGGACTGTTTTTTCAAATAAATTTCTTTTGTCGATTTTTTTGTTAGTACTGACAGTTTATGATGTTGGGTATCTAATAGACGCCATGACATCACAAACTGCTGGGATTGATCTCAGGTGACTTTACAGCTAGTATCAACCCGATTTATTACCCCGTTTGCCACTGCAACAGGGCACGGGATGAGCTGGGGTGAAGCACCAGGATTGGCGCATCTAGTGGCATGCGCCACGTCTGGGGTGCCTGCGGCCTGCTATTTTTAGGCTGTGAAGGCCCAATAACTATGGACCTTCCCACCCTGAGAATACCAGACTACAGCTGTCCGCTTTACCTTGGCTGGTGATCCAATTTGGGGGGACCCTACTTTTTTTGTGTAATTATTAATATTTATAAAATAATTATAAAAAAAAGAGCCTGGGGGGACCTCCACATTAGATCCCCTACCACGGTAAAGCTGCCAGCTGTGGTTTTCAGGCTACAGCCGTCTGCTTTACCCTAGCTGGCTATCAAAAATGGGGGGACCCAACGTCATTTTTTTTTAACTATTTTTTAAATAGAAAAAATTAATGGGCTTCCCTGTATTTTGATTGCCAACGAAGGTAACGGCAGGCAGATGTGGGTGGCAACCCATAGCTGTCTGCTTTATCTGCGCTGAGAAATAATAAATACCGCGTAGCGCTACGTCATTTTTTTTAAAGATTTATTTTTACAGCACTGTGATGTCCAGCAATCAAACTACAGGGAAGCCCATTTTGTTTTTAGTTATTTAAATAAATAATTAAAAAAAATATATATGGGCTCCCGCTGCATTTTTTGTATTGCTAGCTAAGGGTAATCCAAGCAGCTACTGGCTGCTAACCCCCACTGCTTGGTGTTACCTTCACTGGCAATGGAAAATCCAGGGAAGCATTTTTTATTTTTTTTGCCAAAAAACTTGAGCTTCGCCATATTTTTGTATGCTAGCCAGGTATAGCAGGCAGGTGCTGGAAGAGTTGGATACAGCGCCAGAAGATGGCGCTTCTATGAAAGTGCCATTTTCTGAGGCGGCTGCAGACTGCAATTATAATCCCCAGCTGCCCAGTTGTACCTGGCTCGACACAAAAATGGGGCGAAGCCTACGTCATTTGTTTTCTAATTATTTCATGAAATTCATGAAATAATAAAAAAAGGGCTTCCCTTTATTTTTGGTTCCCAGCTGGGTACAAATAGGCAACTGGGGGTTGGGGGCAGCCGTACCTGCCTGCTGTACCTGGCTAGCATACAACAATATGGCGAAGCCCACATAATTTTTTCAGGGGGCAAAAAACTCCTGCATACAGTCCTGGATGGAGTATGATGAGCCTTGTAGTTCTGCAGCTGCTGTCTGTCTGTATGGAGAAGAGCAGACAGCAGCTGCAGAACTACAAGGCTCAGCAGACTCCATCCAGGACTGTATGCAGAAGTTTTTTGCCCACCAAAAAAATGACATGGGCTTCGCCATATTTTTGTATGCTAGCCAGGTACAGCAGGCAGCTACGGGCTGCCTCCAATCCCCAGTTGCCTATTTGTACCCAGCTGGGAACCAAAAATATAGGGAAGCCCGTTTTTTTTAATTATTTCACTTATTTCATGAAATAATTAAAAAACAAATGACGTGGGCTTCGCCCCATTTTTGTGTCCAGCCAGGTACAACTAGGCAGCTGGGGATTGGAATCCGCAGCACAGGTTAGCCCGAGGTTTCTGGGCGCCTCTGCTGCAAATTGCAGTCCGCAGCCGCCCCAGAAAATGGCGCTTTCATAGAAGCGCCATCATCTGGCGCTTTATCCAACTCTTCCAACAGCCCTGAAGCCGGGTGGCTTGCTGGGTAATAATGAGTTAATACTAGCTTTGTTTTACTAGCTAATATTAAGCCAGAGATTCTTAATGTCAGGCACGTTTGACCCGGCCATTAAGAATCTCCAATAAAGGGTTAAAAAAAAGACACCACACAGAGAAAAAATACTTTAATAGAAATAAATACACAGACACATTAGAGACTCCATCTTTATTACCCCCTGTCAGCCCTCCACGATCCATGGTCTTTTGTCTTTCTCGTTCAACAAATGCAGCTCTGCTCCATCACTGCTGCATGGGGGAAGACGCTGCTTCCCGTGCAGCCTTCACTCCGTGAGTGATCAGTGCTGCTGGCTGTTAGTGGTAACAGCGGTAACACTGACAGACGCGTTACCATAGCAACGGTGCTCCGATCATGTGATTCCCAGAGCCGCGGTTAGCAGTGACGTCACCGCTAACTGCGTTGCTATGGCAACGGTGATCTCCGTTAATGACCGGCTGTGTCAGCCAGTCCCTAACGGAACGGGGAGTCGACCGTGTGCTAGAGCATGTCGCCGGTACACGGCGATACACAAATGTGCACCGTGTACCGGAGAGTGCAATGACAGGACCTAGGACAGGACATGACGTCAAAGCCATGTGACCAGTCTGTAGCCAATGAGATAATAGCTACGTGACTGGTCACATGGCTATTTTGACGACGTCACGGAAGGACTTGTCAGTGCTGGTTATCGGGAGGACGCTGCGATCATCGGAAGGAATAGTGACAGGAGACAGAGTGCAGGATGCATCGCGGGCACCGGTAAGTGTTATGGCAATGTTTATTAACTGTATGTGTACATTTATAATGCGTTTTTATGTGTTTGTGATTGCCTCCCATTATTTCCTATTGGTTCGAGTTTGGTTCGTCGAACGTTCGCCGAACTGAACTCGAACGAGTCCTCCGTTCGACGAACCGAACTCGAGCCGAACCACGGCCGGTTCGCTCATCTCTAATGAAAAGACCACCTGCGTTCCCAGTTCTTTCACTTTCTTGGCTAAGTCTTCAAAATCACTGCAGATGGTTTCCAGCTCGTTTCTTGCAGTGTCATTTGTCCCCACATGTATTAGCAGGAATGGGTAGTCATCTGTTTGTCTGAAGAGTCCCGATATCCTGTCAGACACATCTTTGATTTTTGCACCTGGAAGACAGCACATTTCTCTTGAGGTTATATCCGGTCTACAGATGGAGGCCTCTGTTCCTCTCAACAGTGAATCCCCCATGACCACCACTCTCCGTTTCTTCTCAACAACATTTTTCTTTCTCCATCCAAGAGGATGGCTCCTGGCCTCTTCCATGTTCTTAATCTGTAGATGTGAAAGCAGGGAAAGACTGGGCAACAAAAGCCTGGCGGCGCACGGTTTTCAGAAGTCTTCCTTTCAGCTGGACGACCAAAACCCGATGCTTCTTGAGTTCGCGGAGATTTTTTGCTTATCCCAGAATGCACTGGGAATATGCAGATTTTCCTCGCAGGACTTCTCCCCTGGAATCATGCATAAATGTAGGCGTTTATAGAATAGTAGCCTATAGTAGCCTATAGCAGAGTGCATAAATGCATAATAATAGCAGAGCGCATAAATGCATAATAATGTAGATACTCCCTGTATACACCCAGCTTAGCCAGGCCCCTCTCAATGGTTCTTTGTCCAAAGTTCTCAACCCATCCCCTTTAAAGGGAACCTGTCATCAGAAATTTTGCACTAAACATAAAAGATTCCCCCTCTGCAGCTCCTGGGCTGCATTCTAGCAATGTTCCTGTTGTTTATGTGCCCCCTTTCTGACCAAATTAAAGACTTTGTAAAGTGGTACCTTTTTGTATTCAGATCTTGATAATGGTACACGGGGGCGGGCTCTCTCATGTCCGTTAGTCGGCCTCCCTGTCGCTTTAGGCCGTCCCCCATCGTGCAATTTCAAAGAGGTGACGTGGATAAGCTTGCAGCGCTTGCGCAGAATGGTGGAGGCGGCGGTGGAGGCAGCGATGGAAGCGCAACCACGAGATTATGGGCGGGTACTTGCTGATGAAAGTCACAGCGCCGCCCATAATCTCGCGCATGCGCAACACGTCACCAGCGGTCACACTGTGCACATTGCACAGTCCCGCGAGAGTGGCACAACGCATGCGCGAGATTATGGGCGGCCATAATGTCGCGCATGCGCCGTGCCACTCTCGCGGGACTGCAATGTGCAGTGTAACCACTGGTGACGTGTTGCGCATGCGCGAGATTATGGGCGACCATGATCTCGAATATGCGCTGTGCCACTCTCGCGGGACTGCAATGTGCAGTGTGACCGCTGGTGACATGCGAGATTATGGGCGGCGCTGTGACGTTCATCAGCAAGTACCCGCCCATAATCTCGTGGTCGCGCTTCCACGGCCGCCTCCACCACCGCCTCCACCGTTCTGCGCAAGCGCTGGCCAGCTTACCCACGTCCCCTCTTTGAAATTGCGCGATGTGTGCCCGCATTACTCTTTTTTGATAACAATTTTTATACTAGCGGTTGGGGTGTTTTTCGGGGACCTTATGTATGTATTTTTCCTTGATCCATGCTTCTTTCTGTCCTTTTACTGTATTTGGAACTATTTATGATAAAATTATCATTTAATTGCACGTAAATACTGCCTTTTCTGTGTTTATATATCAGTGTTTTGGAGTGTGCTGTCTCTAGGACATTCTGGTGGGTTAAATCATACCCCTTACCAGTATGACCCTTTTGAGACCTAAGGTTTAACCATGAGGTTCCTTGTTTGGATACTGAAGATAAAGTCTAGACCTGAGCTGACGATGATGGAGCCAGAGGAAATGCTCGCAGAGATCTAGCCGACAAAGAAGTAGTGAACGGGCCTAGAATTGAGAGTCTTTCACCAATACGGACCATACCTCGGTGGCACATGTCATGTCGGTGACACCTGCCACTCCTTGTGTTCTTAAATCCCTACAGGAACAAATGGTTCAACAAGGAATGGAGTGTGAGATGCAGGGAGCCAGCTAACTGAAGAAGGTCTGTGGATAAAGGGTGGTAAGCTTTCTCTGCCATGAGATCTCTTCTCATTGATGTCCAAGGTAACATTTGTGAAAGACAATTATCAGTGCGTGCTTTGGTGACACCAGGGTTCAGTACTCAGGTGGACATGTTCACCCAGTCTTGTAAGACACATGCCTAAAAAAATGTGAGAAAAAAAACCTGTAAAGAGTCCGCAGAAACACCCTGCACCTGCTCTACCCATTTCAGAGACTGCACACTGATTATAGATGTATATCATGAGCAGGTTTTATGCTAGTTTGTGTGTGTTGTGTAGATATCTTTCCAGATTTGGTCAGAGGCATTCCAGTGCAGAAAACGGTGGTATGTAAAAAAATGGGTTTACAAAAAAGGTGTATATTTTATGGAAAAGTGGAAACTGGCAAATCGTGAACAAAATGTATGTTTTGTTTTCTTTTTGTAATAAACAGGTCTTTATGTAAGATATATTTTGGTTTAGCACAGGCATTTTTTAAATGATTGACTAAATAATGTGATAAACAGGTGTATTTTCCAATTCCAGATCCTAAATCAGAGCTAGTAGCATATGGTCTTCAGTCAGGGGACTGATTGATCCTAAAAGGACAAGCGAGAGAGAGCCATGAGTCAAGATTAGATGATGTGATCCATTTTCTCCTAACCACAGACATTTCGATGAAGCTCGAGGGCTGGACAACATGGATCCACGCCTTGCATTGCAGAAGGGTCGACCAACCAGAGCTGCACTGAGCGTCCCGCTCATATTTATCCTTTTCAAAAAACCTGTATTGTCTCAGGCCATCATTACCAAAACAAATGAGGTGGTTACGTTTTGGTACAATAGTACGACACAAGTTGTCACTTTCAAGTTTGATTACTGTGATATTGTGAAATGTGAAATAGGACGGGTCCCCCAAATGGGATGTCAGGCACACTTGAGACAGGGACAACAGTACATATGTGTTACAGGAGGTGGATATGGAGACACATGTAGCTCATGGAAGGCTGTTGGGTAGAATACTGGTGAAAATTGGGGATACAAAGCAAGTGTAGCAAGTTGAGAAAATTCAGGTTATCACAGATAACAAAAATACTACCAGTATTTCGAATGCTTACACATATTCAGACCTTTCACAGTATGGTAGCCATAGCTAATCCCACCATGCAAGACGTATATGCGGTGAAAAAGGGTTATACAGACACCAACCTGTGGTTAGAATGGATGAAATATACAGTACACCAAGTCAACAGGTCAGACTGTTATGTCTGTGCAGGAGCCAGACCTCATTTAGGAACTGTCCCACTAAATTTAGATTACGAAGCTGAATTATGTCTTGTTAATCTGTTTACAAATATGACTGAGGGAAATGCATGTGAAGAATGGAAAAAGAAATACCCTATAATAGCCAAGGCCTCCTCCCCTGGGAAAAGCATCACTATATACCCTGGCAACTATACCTGTTATAATGTGAGTAGTCAGGGGAGAGATATGGGTAGATTTCGAGATGGGTTCTGTGGATCCTATAGCAATCTCACCCGCGATCACTTAATTAACCAGGTACAGTCCGTGGCAGATGTGTTTTGGATTTGTGGGGATATGAAAATTCGATCACGAGTAGAAGGAAATTGGACGGAAGAATGTACTTTAGCCAAGGCACTTATGCCTATACACATAGCCCCCGCTGACCACACTGTCAATGAAAATGACTTTATAGCACACATCAAAGTCAACTTAAGGAATTGACGGAGTGAAGATGATGACCGTACCGGTAGGAATACACCAAAAGGCTCTTTTGACCCACATGTTTACATTGACGCTATCGGAATGCCCAGGGGGGTCCCTGATGAATATAAAGCTAGAGACCAAGTCAGGGCGGGATTCGAAGCCATTATCCCCATAATTACTGTAAATAAAAATGTAGACTGGATTAATTATATCTACTATAATCAGCAACGTTTTGTTAACTATACACGTGACGCCTTACAGGGACTGGCAGAACAACTAGATCCGACCTCCATCATGGCTTATCAAAATAGAATGGCCTTAGATATGATCCTCGCAGAGAAAGGTGGAGTCTGTAAAATGGTGGGAGATGTTTGTTGCTTATATATACCAGATAACACTGGGATGGATGGGAAGGTCACTTTAGCTATAAAAAAACCTCACTACACTGTCTGAAGAATTAAAGAAGAATTCAGGAGTAACCAACCCCTGGGGAGGCTATTTTGGGTGGACGAGTTCTTTTAAAGGCTGGTTGATCCAGATAGGGACCGCCATAAGTATAGTATTAGTTATATTATTAGCCATTCTGGTTTGTGTAATTCTGTGTTTAAAGAAAATATTTTCCAAAACAGCTGAAGTCACATTAGGAGGGACCTTTCCTTTACTCGAAACAGAAGACCTAAGTATGACAGACGACATGCCCATAAAGACCAACACGACCCTCTCCTCCAGTTACAAAACGATTCTGCTAGAATAAACGGAAGAATAGAGGACTTAGAGAACCTTGGGACATGGGAAAGCCCCACTACAAAGGGTTAGGACTCGCCTAGGAATCCTTGGTCTCAAACCGGTGAAGAAAATCCTTTCCCCTCTCCACCCATGCCTCAATGTTCAGTTAGGTAGGTCTTTTGCACAGATATTTCTACCGCTCTTTCTAAGGGATTACATTACCCTTAGTATTCAGAAATGGCAGAAATAAGTCTTTAGGGGGGACTGTTGAGGATAAGAATTGAGTAACCAAAAATACTTAATTCAGCCATTTCATAGACTTAGGTATGTAGTTTAGTTAATGTAATCTAACACACATATTTATGACTGCCTTACTAACACATATATATATATATATATATATATATATATATATATATATATATATATATATATATGTATATACAGTTAGGTCCAGAAATATTTGGACAGTGACACAATTTTGGCGAGTTGGGCTCTGCATGCCACCACATTGAATTTGAAATGAAATCTCGACAACAGAATTCAAGTGCAGATTGTAACGTTTAATTTGAAGGTTTGAACAAAAATATCTGATAGAAATTGTATGAATTGTCACATTTCTTTACAAACACTCCACATTTTAGGAGGTCAAAAGTAATTGGACAAATAAACCAAATCCAAACAAAATATTTTTATTTTCAATATTTTGTTGCGAATCCTTTGGAGGCAATCACTGCCTTAAGTCTGGAACCCATGGACATCACCAAACGCTGGGTTTCCTCCTTCTTAATGCTTTGCCAGGCCTTTACAGCCGCAGCCTTCAGGTCTTGTTTGTTTGTGGGTCTTTCCGTCTTAAGTCTGGATTTGAGCAAGTGAAATGCATGCGCAATTGGGTTAAGATCTGGTGATTGACTTGGCCATTGCAGAATGTTCCACTTTTTTGCACTCATGAACTCCTGGGTAGCTTTGGCTGTATGCTTGGGGTCATTGTCCATCTGTACTATGAAGCGCCGTCCGATCAACTTTGCGGCATTTGGCTGAATCTGGGCTGAAAGTATATCCCGGTACACTTCAGAATTCATCCGGCTACTCTTGTCTACTGTTATGTCATCAATAAACACAAGTGACCCAGTGCCATTGAAAGCCATGCATGCCCATGCCATCACGTTGCCTCCACCATGTTTTACAGAGGATGTGGTGTGCCTTGGATCATGTGCCGTTCCCTTTCTTCTCCAAACTTTTTTCTTCCCATCATTCTGGTACAGGTTGATCTTTGTCTCATTTGTCCATAGAATACTTTTCCAGAACTGAGCTGGCTTCATGAGGTGTTTTTCAGCAAATTTAACTCTGGCCTGTCTATTTTTGGAATTGATGAATGGTTTGCATCTAGATGTGAACCCTTTGTATTTACTTTCATGGAGTCTTCTCTTTACTGTTGACTTAGAGACAGATACACCTACTTCACTGAGAGTGTTCTGGACTTCAGTTGATGTTGTGAACGGGTTCTTCTTCAACAAAGAAAGTATGCGGCGATCATCCACCACTGTTGTCATCCGTGGACGCCCAGGCCTTTTTGAGTTCCCAAGCTCACCAGTCAATTCCTTTTTTCTCAGAATGTACCTGACTATTGATTTTGCTACTCCAAGCATGTCTGCTATCTCTCTGATGGATTTTTTCTTTTTTTCAACCTCAGGATGTTCTGCTTCACCTCAATTGAGAGTTCCTTAGATCGCATGTTGTCTGGTCACAGCAACAGCTTTCAAATGCAAAACCACACACCTGTAATCAACCCCAGACCTTTTAACTACTTCATTGATTACAGGTTAACGAGGCAGACGCCTTCAGAGTTAATTGCAGCCCTTAGAGTCCCTTGTCCAATTACTTTTGGTCCCTTGAAAAAGAGGAGGCTATGCATTACAGAGCTATGATTCCTAAACCCTTTTTCCGATTTGGATGTGAAAACTCTCATATTGCAGCTGGGAGTGTGCACTTTCAGCCCATATTATATATATAATTGTATTTCTGAACATGTTTTTGTAAACAGCTAAAATAACAAAACTTGTGTCACTGTCCAAATATTTCTGGACCTAACTGTATATATATATATATATATACTGCATATTCAGTGATTTTCCTTAATACAATATACCAGCATATGTAACTTAAAGATGTATGCTGCATCCTGTCCAACGCCGAACTAATGAATACCATATGGAAGACAAATGAAGTTTGGACTGACCAATCCAGCAGAGACTTTGCAAATTCCTATATGTCCTGAGCCCGACCTGCGATACTTGATTGGACTATACTTTTGTCTATACCCTTACTATAAAAGCTTTGTCTGGAAATAAAGAGTAGAATCTCACTGGCGTCAGTCATGGAGAGATGGTTCATAATAACCGATTTAATTCTGTTATTTATTTCTCGTGTGCACACATGACATTATAATTTGAACATGGCAGTCAGACCTTAAGAGACCCATTGTAGTCTCATCTCAACAGCATCTATGCTAGTCCTGAGCTGCCACATGGACAGCCCAAAAAATACCTCTCTAAATAGATTTGGTACACCTTACTCCAGATGATTGTTCAAGACTAGAGATGAGCGAACCTGTTTGGTAAAGGTTCACAAATTTCACAAATTTCAAAGTCAGTACGAGTCTTAGCATGTTCATTCAGGCTCGGTGACCCTGAGCCCCTCTCCCAAAAGATGTAATGTTCGTTTTCTGTCCCCAAACACTGTCTGCGTTTCCAAAAATGCTTTCTTAATAACATTTTCTACTTTTGGATAGGATTATGGTGCTGTTTGATATGGGAATGTGTAAAATCAGTTCAGAAAGCAGGGACTCTGACCCAGGAGAAGCCAGTTGCACACGGCGCCATTTTTTTTCCTTTAACTTTATTTGTGGATGTTGCTGCAAAACAAGGTTCAGACAGAAGAGCTTCTGTGATTGGCTGCCTAAGTTACATGTCCATGTGCATATAAATAATGGACATGTTGGCTCGGTGGCATTTTGTGAATGTGGAATGTTAGGGAAGCTGCTGCTGCCGGTGCTCTAGACAGTGAGCTTAGCTAGGGTTTTAATGATAGGTAGTGCAGATAGATAGGAGAGTGATAGTGCAAAATAGGGCCTGCTAAAGAATTGCCAGTGAAGCATGTAAATAGGAATTGCTATGTATTACTGGCTGCTAAAAAGTATGCAAAAACAGTCATAGGTCTTGTTACTTGTTAGTGCCTGGCCTAAAAGAATAGCAAATGAAGTGTCTAAAAAATGGTTCTTGCCAATTTTAATTGCCTTGTGAAAAATCTGCAAACACAGTTATACGTATTTTTTCTTGTTAGTGCCTGGCCTAAGAAATATCCTAGGGAAGTATCTAAGAAGTGGTTCTCGGCAATTTTAATTACCTGCTGAAACATCCGCAAACAAATGACTGTATTAGTAGTCAGCCATGCGTGGCTGAAAAGGTTGCTAGGGAAGTATCTAAAAAGTTGTTCTTGCCAATTTTAATTGCCTGGTCAACATTCTGCAAACACAGTTATACGTATTGTTACTTGTTACTGCCTGGCCTAAAAAATGTCCTAGGGAAGTATGTAAAAAGTGGTTCTGGGCAATTTTAATTGTCTGCTGAAAATTTCGCAAATACATTGGTAGTTAGCCATACGTGGCAGAAAAAGTTGCTAGGGAAGAATCTAACAAGTGGTTCTTGCCAATTTTAATTGCCTGGTCAAAATTCTGCCAACAAAGTTATACGTATTGTTACTTATTAGTGCCTGGCCTAAAAAAGGTAATAAGGAAGTATCTAAAAAGTGTTTCTTTGCAACTTAAATTGCCAGCTCAAAATTAGGCAGTGAAATACATGTCTAGGTATTGTTAGTGGTGCCTGCTGAAAATTTGCTATTGAACAAGCTAAAATGATCTTCTTGGCACTTTTTCGTGTCTGCTACAAATTACACAGTGAACCACATTTGTAGGTAGTGGTACTTTTTAGTGCCTTCACAATATTGCCAACTCAGGCAGGAAATAAATAATTTATCTCTTGTGTCAAGTGTCTGACAGATGTGGATGTACGGTTGCGAAACATCTGTTTCAAATGGGAAGGGTACAGTAACCATGCGTAATCAATGATGACGAAGTTGTCTTAGAAGGAGGACTAGGCGGGGTGTTGGAGGTGTATGTGTGGGAAGTTCTGTTAGTCAAAGGTCTAAAGGTCTAATGAGCAAATGCTGGTGTCGCGGGCGGGGAGGCCGCCGCCGCTGCGTGCTCGCTAACGCTCGGGTCCGGGGCTGCTGCGGCTGCTGCTGCTCGGTGGCTTAAGCGGTGGGCCGGATCCGGGGACTCGAGCGGCGCTGAGTGAAAAGGGTGGTTGGTTTGGAGGATTTAGTCTGCGACGCCACCCATGGGTTGTGGTGAAGATGGGCACCACCGCTGCTGGTGACGGGGATCCCGGGAGCGATGGTAGGGAGCAGCTGGGATGTTGTTTTCCCCCTCCGTGGATAGGGGACGGTGGACCCGGGGCCGTTGGTGTGACGGGGAGGCAGGGTTGGTGAGGTGCAGGGTTGCAGGGGCAGCGTGGCGCGGTACCGGATGGCACTGGTGTACTCACTCAGGTAGTCAATGACAGAGTCTCTGGTAAACCAAACGGCTGGATGGACGGGTCCCGCAGCCGGCTGCAGTGTCTCTCTCCGGACAGGTGATGGCGGCTGTCTTTCCCTGCACCTTTGTGTACTTGTTTGACTAGGGTGGATCCCCAACGGTAGTCCGCTCCCAGGTGTATGGATGCCGGAGGAGCCCGTGTGCCCGCAGGCGCTGGCCCTTGGGTCTCTAGCCTTAGGCGGTAGCTGTATACCCTCACGGTGTGGGCGGTTGCCTTATAACGGGTCTTTGGCTGTTAGGAAACCCCTGGGGTTCCTGTCACACTCGGATTTGACTGTTGACGGCGACTCCTAGCCTAGTCGGAGTCCGATGGCCCTGCCTGTGTGTGCTGGCTTCACTTCGCTCTCCGGTCGGTACCGACGGGCCACTGCCCGACCCCGGTCCTACGGTTCCGCGTTGATTTACCACTCCTGCAGACGCCCACCACCATCTGCCAACCTTGTTGTCAGTGCCTGGGCCACAAACCCAGACACTCTCCACTTCACTCCTCTCACTTCAACCTCCAGGACTCAACTCACACTTTTCCCGCCTCCAAGCCTGTGCACTCCTCAGTGGGTGGGGCCAACCGTTTGGCTCCACCCCCCTAGTGTGTACATCAGACCCTGGAGGGAGGCAACAAGGATTTTATGTTTGGCTAATGTTACTGTCTAGTGGGGGTGGGGATGTGTGAGTGTTACCTGTAACGACCTGGCTAATCCAGGGCGCCACATTCCCCCTTGGTGAAATGCAGACCGTCCGTGGGCTGCCCGTCCATCACCGGTTTAATTTTTTCCAAAAACTGTAAAATATAAATAACATGTCAACATATCAAACATAAGCATTTTTTTTTTTGTCAGGTCACTTGAAACGTTACACATGAAAACATTTTTAATAATGACGGACGGACGGATGTCTTCCACTCTCCCACCCAAGCAACCTAGCCCTGATGCTGCCCCTAAGATGTGGGCAGCACCCCTTGACCCCAGTCCAGGTTCAGGCTGCCCGAGCGGGAACGGGTACGGTAACTCGCACCCGACTGTCACTTCAGGGGACCCCACGTCCAGGGGGACCCCTGACCCCCGGAGGATGGCCACCGGTCCTGGTGGTGGCCGGGCCCCAGCCTCCTCTGCTGCGGGACCTTCCTCCAATCTGCCTCTCCGGAGGCGGCAACGGTTTCCATCCCACAAAACTATTTACAATCCCACCAGTTCGTGGGTGGCCTGCCAGTTCTCGGCCATGTCCATGAGCAGTTTCTCATGTGGGTGGTAAAAACATACAGAGTCCTTCCGGGGACAACTTGCCGGCAACGGCCGGGATAATCACACAGATAAGCAGATGATCTTTCGGATGATTTTTGTCATTCATTCAGCTGAGGGTCCCAACGGGGACAACTTGGTTGCAACGGAGGACCGCTGCCACTATTGCTCACTTTCGTACTCCTCACCCGGCTCCAGGTGAAGAAACACGGGTTCCAGCCCTTCCAGCGCATGGCAGGCGCGACGAAGAAGGGCGGCCCGGCATCCATTATTTCCGCTCCGAGGGATGTAAGTGGCCTCCATGTCATACAAGCCGAAGATTCCCTCCTCCTCTGAGACAGGCTCTGTGTCAGCCCCCGAGCCGCTGTCATCTGACTCCAGGGGGCTGATGACGGGACCAGGCAGGACAGCAACGGTTTCTAACTGAGCCCAGACTTGTGGTTCCTCAGTAGCAAGCAATCCGTCATCGGTCTATGTACGGAGGCCCGCCATCGGTTTCTCTAAGTCAACCGCTCCAGCTATTGGTTGGCTGGCGTCCTCTCGGGCCTCCGGGTCCCGGCGGGGCAGCACGGACTCCGCCACCTCCATCGGGGACGGCGGCCTGAGCGGGGCTGTATGGGCGGCAAGCACAAGCGATGGAGCGGGCCCTGCTGGGGCCAGGGGTAGACCGAGTCCTTCAGCCGCAGCGGCCGGTCCCTCAAGGACACAAGGGCATGGGTCACTCACCAGCTCCACTAGCATGGCCTCTATTTCATGCGCCCGCACAACTGCAGCCAGCTCCTCCATCTCAGCGGTCCTGCGATCCAGCAGGTCCTGCACTTGGGCCCGGTTACGACAGCACAGCAGCATTACTTGGGTTTTCAGCCACGCCGCTGTCCCGGGGGCAGGCTCCGGAGACTCAGGCCTCTCAGGTGGTGCAGACATGTTGCAAGCTGCTTCCAGGAACCGGTTATGTTGCAGAGTCCTGGCGTCCCCGCTTTTGATGCCCTTGGCTACATTAGGCAATCTTACACCTGCTCCCCCATTGGTTCTCTTCAGCACTTCCACTTGTTGGGGGCGGGGCTTCGCTTTCGCGCCTTCCCTGCTCGGAGAAGACGCTCGAGCGGGAGATTTTCGCGCCAAAGATGGCGGCGCTTCAAAATTTTCGGCCAGACTCCGCCGGCTGGGATCACAAGGCGCACTTCTACTGGTAAGTAGATGGGTAGGATCCTGTTCGTGACGCCAAGTTTGTTGCGGGTGGGGAGGCCGCCGCCGCTGCACGCTCGCTAATGCTCGGGTCTGGCGCTGCTGCGGCTGCTGCTGCTCGGTGGCTCGAGCGTTGGGCCGGATCCGGGGACTCGAGCGGTGCTCCTCGCCCGTGAGTGAAAAGGGTGGTTGGTTTGGGGGATTTAGTCCGTGACGCCACCCATGGGTTGTGGTGAAGATGGGCACCACCGCTGCTGGTGACGGGGATCCCGGGAGTGATGGTGGGGAGCAGCTGGGATGTTGTTTTCCCCCTCTGTGGGTAGGGGTTGGTGGTTCCAGGGCCCGGTGGTGTGACGGGGAGGCAGGGTTGGTGAGGTGCAGGGTTGCAGGGGAAGCGCGGCGCGGTACCGGATGGCACTGGTGTACTCACTCAGGTAGTCAATGACAGAGTCTCTGGTAAACCAAACGGCTGGATGGACGGGTACCGCAGCCGGCTGCAGTGTCTCTCCCCAGACAGGTGATGGCGGCTTTCTTTCCCTGCACCTTTGTGTACTTATTTGACTACGATGGATCCCCAACGGTAGTCTGCTCCCCAGTGTATGGATGCCGGAGTTGCCCGTTTGTCCGCAGGCGCTGGCCCTTGGGTCTCTAGCCTTAGGCGGTAGCTGTATACCCTCACGGTGTGGGCGGTTGCCTTATAACGGGTCTTTGGCTGTTAGGAAACCCCTGGGGTTCCTGTCACACTCGGATTTGACTATTGATGGCGACTCCTAGCCTAGTCGGGGTCCGATGGCCCTGCCTGTGTGTGCTGGCTTCACTTCGCTCCCCGGTCGATACCGGCGGGCCACCGCCCGACCCCGGTCCTACGGTTCCGCGTTGATTCCCCACTCCTGCAGACGGCCACCACCGTCTGCCAACCTTGTTGTCAGTGCCTGGGCCACAAACCCAGACACTCTCTACTTCACTCCTCTCACTTCAACCTCCAGGACTCAACTCAAACTTTTCCCGCCTCCAGGCCTGTGAACTCCTCGGTGGGTGGGGCCAACCGCTTGGCTCCGCCCCCCTGGTGTGGACATCAGACCCTGGAGGGAGGCAACAAGGATTTTATGTTTGGCTAATGTTACTGTCTAGTAAGTAGGGGGTAGGTGTGTGTGAGTGTTACCTGTGACGACCTGGCTAGTCCAGGGCGCCACACTGGCTCATCCTATCTCAAGAGAAATGAGAACAAATTCCATTTCTGTACAGCCTACTCCACTAGATTTCTTTGGCAGCCGCTTCAACTTTGAAATGAAATTGATAAACAACATGTGCTAGAGTGGATGGCAAGCACTGCATCAAGTGGCCTATCCTCTTCTTGCACCTCAACATCACACACAGTTCATTCATTAAAGGTGCGACCCCAATTACACTTGTTTGCACAGGTGTCACAAATCACCTACTGGCAAACTGACTGTGAGGAACCACACATGGGCGAGTCTCAATAGCTGTTCACACATTCTATCCCATGGCCATCACAGGTCCGCTCCAAAGATTCCTAGACAGAAAAGGAGGAAAGCATCTGCATTGATGCACAAAATCTTTGTGACTTGGATCCTGGCCTGGACGAAATTGGCTACCAGCAGGATCCTGACCCTCATCAACTGACATTAATCCCCGAGGGTGGAGGTGATGATGATGAGACTCAGATACCTGAGGTGCATGCGTACTGTCCTGTGATGTCAGGTCAGGAAGAGGAGGAGTGAGATAATATTGAGCCTGATGATGACGTTGAAGATATCACTTAGTGTAAACCAGGAGGCACGAAGCTGTGTAACTCAGCAGATGAGGAGGAGGAAAAAGATGAGGATGTTATGTTGGCGATGCTCGCACAATATTGTAATAAGACTTGCCAAACTTGGGCCTTTTTTGAGACAGCAAAGGATTACCCAACATTCATTATCTGCCACAACAACTCAGTAGAGGAAAAAAATTCAAATAATTTGACCACTATATGCATGAACAGGCACATGCACAACCAACATGCATTACTGTGGGAAACTTCCTGCACTAAAAATCGAATTACCGGGCGTACCCAACCACCGGCCACCAAATTGACCGTGTCTGTTACTTCTACCTTGTTCTGTGATCAACACCTCATGAGCCAAGTAGTTCGGTGTCCCACACAAGGTTGTGATTAATGAGGTTTCATCAAGAATTTTAGACTGCCCAAAATTTGTGATGTTTACACAACATTCTTCAAGTTTTAGATCGTGATGACCCCTTGAAAGCGTAGACCACCTAACAATCATAACATGAACAAGTCATGGATGTTCAGTGTCTATTCCACCCCAGTCCCAGACTGTGCAGACTAGGCGATTGTGTACTGCCAGGCTTCTGTGAACTAGAGGCCTACACCTGACACTCAGGCATGTCTTCATTTTTCAAATTAAAATGCTGGCCTACAGCCTGTGTGTTGCATGGACCGTACCTCCCTGCTGTTTTAACACTCTATGGAGAGGAGGGCAATTGATGCTACTGAACTGCTGTCTGCCTGAAAGGATTTACAATGTCGAAACTCCAAAATGGGTCTAAAACTTGTGTCTTGTGGGTAGTGCCAAGCTTCTGGGAAGAACAGACCTACATTGTTCACTGTAGCATGTCTTCCTTTTTCAAATTAAATTGCTGGCCCACAGCTTGTGTGTTGCATGGACTGTATCTCCCTGCTGTTTTAATGCCCTAGGTGTAGGGATGCTGCTCCCATACCCCTGCTAGTACAGACAAGACACAACTTGGAGACTTATATAGTAGTCTTGACATTAAAAATCTTTGCAGGGACACAGTGGTACAGTAGTGTGACGCCCTGGCAAAAGCAGGTAGTCACAGAGGTTGTACAAATCTCTCTGGTACAATACTCCACCCTCCTTGGCAGTCCAACACAAAACCCACACCCAGGTGCACAACACCAGCCAGTAAAGCCTAGTCACCCCCCCATGACAATAGGGACACACCAGTGGGCAAGAACAGGCGGTTGGGAGCGCCCACCTAAGGGTCCTGAAGTGTCAGGGGCGGGAACACAAAAAACAGTGCTGACAGTTGAGGTGGAGGAGTGTGAAGTGCAGCGGAGTCAGGGGTTGGGGCCCCTGGACTGCCGGACTAGGTGTCAGACGGCAAGCAGGACCACAGGCGACGGAGATCCGGTCGCGGGAGACCTTAAGTGGACCGGGGCAGGGTTTTAGCCCGCCGGTGTTGATAGCGGGAATTTGGTCCAGAGGCTCTGCACAGACAGGCTGCCTGGACCCTAGGGCGAGGAAGGTTTCAAACCCCTTGTCAATTGACCAGCCGGGAACAAGGTTTCAGGCCATGTTGTACAGAAGCCTAGAGAGCGAAACGGAAGCCCAACATGGGGGATAGGGTGTTCGCCAGAACCCACAGAGATCCCAAGGGTCAGATTTCGCGGGCCACAGCTCCCAACATACAAAATACCGGGAGTGGACTTCCCCGTTCCAAGCGGAGTTGTCCCATTAAAGACACAAACACTGAGTGCAGGAGGAAGGGACCCCTGTTTGCTACACCCGGGTGTGGGACCCGAATACACCCGCTGGAGGCGACCGGTCACTGGCAATTGGGTTTACCACTGGACTTTGTGTGCATTTCTTTGAAACTGTGAGTACACCATCCATCCCCGGTCCAACCTGCATGTCATTCTCCGCAGCCATTGCTCCCATACACCCTGGGCCCCGGGACTACACCTCCCCTACCCATGGAGGGGATTCCATCCTGCTGCCCTGCTTCATCAGCCCCGGGCGTCCCATCACCAGGCAGCGGCGGTGCTACCAACTCTCACCGCAACCCACGGGTGGCGTCACTGACAAAAACTCTATCCCCTGTAAATACTCCCCTTTCCTATGGTTGTGAGGACGGACGGCTGTACGAGTCCGGGTCCGGCTACCGCTCGAGCCGCAGTAACAAACCCGGATCCAAGCAGCCCCTGCAGCGGCTCAGCCCCCGTCCGCAACAGTAGCATCAATTGTCCTTATTGCCATAGGGCGTAAAAAGAGCAGGGAAAAACGGTACATGCAACACACAGGCCTGTAATCTGGCATTAGAAATAGAAAAAAAGAACCTGCTACAGTGACTGGTGCAGGCCTCTTGGTCACAGAATCCTGGCACTAACCACAAGACATAAGTTGACACTCGCACAGTGACAAGCAAAGTTCAGTTAACAGGACCTTCGATGACGTCATAGTCATGTGATGAGTCTGTAAGCCAATGTCTGTACAACATTTTCACCAGACTGGTCACTTGGCTATGACGTCATGTTAGGTCCTTTAGGCTGTGGTGCTTACCGGGGGGCACAGCAATGATTGGACGCGGTGGCAGAAGCGGCCGGGAGACAGAGTCTGCAGGTTGCGCCATGGGACCTGTAAGTATGATCATAATGTTTTTTAATAATGTGCTTTTTTTTATAGCCCCTGGACCCGATCTGTAACACGAGCTTCACAGGAAAGCTTGTGATCGGGATCGTGTATATGATCCCTTTGTGGTCGGTACGATCCCTGAACTTTACAGTATTTATTACTGTTCCTATGTTTTTCTTCTAATCCATTACATTTGTATTATTTCTGTTTCCTAACTTATTTTACAATTCTGTAGTGCTGTCTCACTATATCTGTACAGTTTATTTAATGCTTTATGGCTCTCTCTCCCTGTTTCTATCTCTGTAGAGGGGGGCTTTGTGTGTTGAATGTACCGTTTGAAAGTTTGATAAATGATAAGAAGGAATGATCAACCGAGAGTTTACCTGATTGACAATCCTGATTTGAACCGGTCGTTGCTGGCAACTGTTGTCCCCGTGGGGACTGTTCTTAAATCAATGCGTAGAAACTGACAAGCCCGAGAACTGGCAGGGCAACCACAAACTTGTGGTGTGTAAATAAAAATGTTTTTATGGCTAAACCGTTACCGCCTCCGGAGAGGCTGATTTGGAGGATGGGCCTGGAGGAAAGGGATGGCCCAGGCCCGCCACTACCACAACCGGTGGCGATCCTCCGGGGGGTTTCAGGGGTTCCCCATGGACGTGGGTCCCCTGAAAAGGACAGAACCCACTCGGGTAACTTGTGCTGGACTGGGGTCAAGGGGTGTTGCCCATTTGCTTAGGGGCAGCATCAGGGCCAGGTTGCTTGGGTGGGAGAGAGCGGAAGCCGTTACCGTTAGCAACGTTTAAGAATGTGCCTCCCGATGTGGGAAGATTGAATATACTTGTTATATGTTTACCATTTATCTTCTTCAGTTTGTGGAAATAAAACCGGTGATGGACGGGCAGCCCGCGGACGATCTGCATTTTACTAAGGGGGAATGTGGCGCCCTGGACAAGCCAGGACGTCACAGGTACTACACCTACACACCCCTCACCCTGGTCAGGCACAACAAAGTCAAACACAAATCCTTGTTGCCTCCCTCCAGGGGCTGATGTCCACACCAGGGGGTGGGCCAGGCGGTTGGTCCCACCCACCGAGGAGTTCACAGTCCTGGAGGCGGGAAAAGCAGTTAGTGAGTTGCAGATTAGTTTGGAGAGAGGTGGTAAAAGAGCAACCTGACGGCGTCCGGGTGTGTGGCCCGGACGGTACAGCAAGGTTGGCAGACGGTGGTGACCGTCTGCAGGAGAGGCCTATTAGACCCAGCCGTAAGGACCGTGAACGGGCGGTGGCCCGGCGGTACCGGACCGGTGAGCAAAGAGAAGCCAGCACCATCCGGCAGGGTTTACGGACCCCGACAAGGCTAGGAGTCGCCGTTGAAATTGTCAAATCCGTTAGCGAAGGGAACCTCCGGGGTTTCCCAGCAGCCAAGTCCCGATTGAAGGCAACAGCCCAACCGATAGAGGGAAACACAGTCACCGCCAAGGCTACAGTTCCCAGGGCCAGAGCCTGCGGGCAAAAGGGGCTCCTACAGCAACCATCCAAGCTGGGGAGCGGGTTACCGGTGGGAACCCATTGGAACCGAACACACTACACAGGTGCAGGGAAAGGCAGTCACCATCAACCTGCCGGGAGGAGAAACACCGCAGCCGTCTGTGGGACCCGTCCATCCAGCCGTTTGTTTTACCGGAGACTTTGTGTTCATCATTGGCTGAGTGAGTACCACCGTGCCGTGCGGCACACATCTGCCCCTGTGACCCTGCACCTCACCAGGCCCCGTAACCCGCCTGCCATCCATCCCTACCCCTCACCGGGCCCCGGGACAACCAAACCCCCTACCCACGGAGGGGAGAACCAACATCCAAGCTGCTCCCTATCATCGCTCCCGGAATCCCCGTCCAGAGCAGCAGTCACAACCTCACCACAACCGTGGGTGGCATCACGGACAATATCCCTAAACCCAAACCACCCCTTTTCACTCACGGGCGAGGAACGCCGCTCGAGTCCCCGGGATCCGGCCCACCGCTCGAGCCACCACCGAGCAGCAGCAGCAGCCGGACCCAAGCAGTGGGTGAGCGCAGCGTCCCTTCCTCCGCCCGCGACAATGGGAGCGGTAGTACCGAGGTGTGTGCGGGGATGATGGGTGCATTAGTGCTGGGGTGTTTGTGGGGATGATGGGGGCGGTAGTGCCTGGGTGTGTGCGTGGATGATGGGGGCAGTAGTGCCTGGGTGTGTGCGGGGATGATGGGGGCGGTAGTGCCGGGGTGTGTGCAGGGATGATGGGGGCAGTAGTGCCTGGGTGTGTGCGGGGATGATGGGGGCGGTAGTGCCGGGGTGTGTGCAGGTGTGATGGGGCAGTAGTGCCTGGGTGTGTGCGGGGATGATGGGGGCGGTAGTGCCGGGGTGTGTGTAGGGATGATGGGTGCATTAGTGCTGGGGTGTTTGCGGGGATAATGGGGGCGGTAGTGCCTGGGTGTGTGCGTGGATGATGGGGGCAGAAGTGCCTGGGTGTGTGCGGTGATGATGGGGGCGGTAGTGCCGAGGGGTGTGTGGGGATGATGGGGGCGGTAGTGCTGGGCTGTGTGTGATGATGATGGGGGCAGTAGTGCCAGGGTGTGTGTGATGATGATGGGGGCGAAAGCTCCCTTACTGTGTTCCGTCGCGTCGGGAGCTTCCCGACGGTGTCCCTTGTACCTCTCCGCCAGCTGCGTCATGGCGATTTTAGGGTTTCGGCAAGTGGGCGTGTTCTAATTGAGCGGTCGTTGGGTGGGTGTCGGCAGAGTAAGGTATGGGTGTGTGGGGGATGTGATGCAGGGCCGCAGCTGATTGGGTTAGGGTGCAGTGAGGGGTGGGTGTGTGGGGATGTGTTCGGCCTGTTGGAGCTGTGTGGGCGTGGTTTAGGCAGTTTCAGCGTATGACGTCATTCTTGGACAGACAAACAGAGACAGAATAGGGCAATTATATATATAGATAGGGGAGGTTTTGTCAGTGACGCCACCCGTGGCGTACGGTGATTTTGGTGGCACTGCCGCTGGGGTGATGCCTGGGACCGATGGAGTGGGGCAGCTGGATGTTATCCCCTCCACGGGTAGGGGAGGTGTTGTCCTGGGGCCCCCAATACAGGTGGGATGGTGCTGCGGAGTGCAATCTGCAGGGTTGGACCGGATGGTGTTGGTGTACTCACAGTTCCGGAATAAATTCACACAGAGTCCAGATGGTAAACCAAATTGCCAGTGACTGGTGATCTCCAGCGGGTGTGTTCGGATCCCACACCCTGGTACAGCAGACAGGGGTGCCTTCCTCCTGCACTTAGTGTTTGTGTCCTTTTTGTTAACTACTCCGTATGACACGGGGAAGTCCACTCCCGGTGATACTGTGTGTTGGGAGCTTGGCATGTCTGACTTCGCATCTGACTGTGATTAGCGGCCCATGCAGTGAATGCGACGCCCATGAGCAGAGTACAGCCATGTCGGAGCCTTGGTAAGTCCACCGTGCGCGCTCCCATATCTCTATCCTTTCTACCACCATTTTTAATCTCTGGATTCTGATCCCCATAGACTTAAATGGGGGCCGGAATCCGGAGTGGATCCGACTTTTTTTTAAAAGTGAGCTAGTCCCGTTTTTTTGTGAGTCCGCTTAGCCCTAATCATAGGCATATATGTTGAGGTCACGTTGACATTACAAAGGCTGTGTTTGTGTTACAGAGCTTGGAAAGGGGTCAGAGTCCGTCCATGGAGATTGTTATACTTGGCTTGGCAATACTTTAAGATTTGCATTGAATTGATTCCCAACAAAATAAATTTTTGGGAAAAACTAAGTCAGGCTGGCAAATTTCAATTCCAAAGATATATTATATATATTCATCCATCCGGTAACCATGCATACTTTCTTTTTGCAATGCATCTTGAAATATGAGGCCTGTATTGCATTTCTATTATTTTCTTACACTTTATTCCATAAAGGATATTCTTGCACATCATGGGGGACACTTGCATTTGGGGCATGAAGTCATCCAAACCTCTTGTGAAGAGATAGATGATGCAAAGCTAAAACTCTCGACCTGACCTGACCGCACACTGAGATCTCTGTAGGGAGCGAGAATCCTATAAATGTCGTCCTCTGTAGATATTCATGCAGACATGGGGAGCTGCAGCAAGATGTGACTCATCAACAACTAAGTAAGACTTTATTACTTTTTTTTTTTTAAATTAAACTGTAAAATTATTTTTTTTAAACCTAATTGTAATATTTAAGTATATTATTTTTAGTGCTTTAAAGATTAAGTAAACGGTTAACCCTTTGATGCTCCACAACATGCTATAAATCAGGGAACATATCGGAGTGTTTGGAGGAGGCTTAATCCACTCCACGCAGGGCAGATACCGGCTATAGTTTTTATATATTATTTTATAGTTTGCATTACTGCCTTTTGCTGCAGTTAACCTCTTACATGCTGCTGTCAGGCACCCATCAGACCCCTACGATACGATTGCTGGGAGCTAATCAGCCACATGATAGTTTTGACCAACTGTGAGTCCCCGTGCCTTCTATGTTATTTTTTGAGACCATGACTTTTTCTGTACATACCAATACTGTGAATTATCATTGTACGTAGTTCAAGTCCCCTAAGTGGACTGAAAAAAGTAAGAAAAGTTTTAACAATATAAAAAAAGTTAAAAAATAATCAACAGTTAAATCTCTCATTCCCCTTTTTCCTAGTTAAAAATGATGTAAAAAAAAATAAAAAATACATATTTGGTAAGGAAGCGTGAGTAAAATTCCAGTCTATTAAAATATAAAATTGTTTAAACCACACAGTAAATTTTATAAAGAAAAACAATAAATATTAAAGCCAAAGTTCCCAATTTTTTGCACTGTGCCTCCAACAAAAAAATGCCAAAAAATGAATCAAAACACAATGTGTATAAATGTATAAATATAAATGTCAACTTCTCATGCAAAAACAAAACAAGCTCCATGGATGGAAAAAAAAAAAAAAAAAAAATTGGTTCTCTGAAAATAGCTTCACAAATTATTTTTTTGGGGGTAAAATGTTTAGATATTGTTTTCAGCCACTAACAAAAAAAAAACTGTACATGTTAAGTATCACTGTAATCGCTCTGCCCTGGAGAATCATCTTTTCCAGTTATTAATTCTTTTGGAACAGAATGGAAAAACAATTTAATTGATGACA
The DNA here is from genome assembly GCF_048569485.1 of Anomaloglossus baeobatrachus. NCBI lineage: Eukaryota > Metazoa > Chordata > Amphibia > Anura > Aromobatidae > Anomaloglossus > Anomaloglossus baeobatrachus. The sequence continues at coordinate 786,743,286 of NC_134354.1, read as the reverse complement.
AATTCCCTTTTAAAAAAAAAAAATATTGGAAAAGATTTAACCCGTTCATGACCTTCCGATTTTCCGTTTTTCGTTTTTTTCCTCCCTTTCTTCCAACAGTCATAACTTTTTATTTTTATGTCAATATCGCCATACGAGGGCTTGTTTTTTGGGGATGAGTTGTTCTTTCATTCTGTCCTATGTTGTACGGGAAAACAGTAAAAAGAAACTGGGAAAAAAAGGCCAACTCCACAATTGTTTGTGGTTTTTTATTTACCAAGTTCACTATATGGTAAAACTGACCTAGTAATATGATTCCTTTAGGTCACTGCGAGTTCATAGATACCAAACTTGTATAGGATTTTTTTTTATTTAAGTGGTAAAAAAATTCAGAAGCACACACACAAAACAAAATCCATTTTGGTGCCATTTTTCGAGAACCGTAGCATTTTCATTTTATAGGATCTAGGGCTAAGTGATCATTTATTCCTGAGCGGATGTCTTTTCTGATACCATTTCTCGGTAGATGCAATATATTGATGGCATCTTATTGTATTTTATTGCAATGTTGCGGTGGCCAAAAAACTTAATTCTTAGGGCTTTAATTTTTCTTTCATTACACTTTTTACCGATTCGATTAATTTATTTTATAGTTTGAATGACTGGACATTTGTGAATGCTGTGATATCAAAAATGTGTATTTTTTTTAAAAAAATGTTTTATTTTCAATGGGGCAAAAGGAGGTGATTGGAAATGTGTTATTTTTATAAACTTTTTTTTAAAATTTGTAATGTTTTTACTAGTTGCCTTAGGAAATTTTGATCTTCTGATTGTTTGTGCTTTACATAGCAGGGCAGCAGCGTTAGCATCAGTGTCAGGGTCAGCATCAGGGTCAGTATCAGCATCGGGGTCAGCGTCAGCACCATTGTCAGTATCAGCATCAGTGTCAGTGTAAGTATCAGGGTCAGCATCAGGGTCAGTATCAGCATCAGGGTCAATATCAGGGTCAGGGTCAGCATCAAGGTCAGCATCAGAGTCAGCACCAGCGACAGCCTCAGCATCAGCATCAGGGTCAGTGTCAACATCAGGGTCAGCATCACTGTCAGTATCAGCATCAGGGTCAATATCAGGGTCAATATCAGGGTCAGGGTCAGCATCAGGGTCAGCATCAGAGTCAGCATCAGCATCAGGGTCAGTGTCAACATCAGGGTCAGCATCAGCATCAACATCATAGTTAGTATAACCATCAGTGTCAGTGTAAGCATCAGGGTCAGTGTCAGCATCAGGGTCAGTGTCAGCATCAGGGTCAATAATAGGGTCAGGGTCAGCATCAGGGTCAGCATCAGAGTCAGCATCAGCGACAGCCTCAGCATCAGGGTCAGCATCAGCATCAAGGTCAGTGTCAGCATTAGGGTCAGCATCAGCATCAGGGTCAGCGTCAGCATCAGCATCAGTGTAAGCATCCCAATCAGGGTCAGCATCAGTATCAGGGTCAATATCAGCATCAGGGTCAACATCAGAGTCAGCATCAGCCTTAGCAACAGCCTCAGCATCAGGGTCAGCATCAGCATCAGGTCAATATCAGCATTGGGGTCAGCATCATTGTCAGAATCATGATCAGCATCAGGGTCAATATCAGCATCAGGGTCAGCATAAGCGTCAGTATTAGCATCAGGCTCAACATCAATGTCAGGGTTAGCATCACTGTCACCATCAGGGTCTGTATCAGCATCAAGATCAGCATTAACATCAGGGTCGGTCCCTCTCTCTACAGCAGAAATCACAATCACCTCTGAATGTCTCTCATAGCCGGCGCTCACAGGACGATCATCATGACAGACACAGGGGTCATCAGCGGACCCCCTGCTGCCATGACAACCCATCGGAGCTCTGCAATCACATCAGTGGGCTGTCGATGGGAGCGGGGAATGATGCGCTCCCCACCAGTGCATCTTAAATTCTGCTGTCAGAGATTGACAGCGGGATTTAACTAGTTAACAGCAGTGAGTAGATCTCCAATCCACCAGACATGGTAATTAATTATCTTTTTTGTTCATTTTTTCATTGTTCACTTTCTTTTTACTTTTTTTCTCTTTTCTTATTTTGATATTTTTCTTCTTTTTTATATTATGATATTAGGTCTTGTTGATGCCTGGGAAGTTGTATTTTTTTAATGCCATAATTTTTTTTTACCAAATAATGTAATAAAACAAAAACAAACAAAAAGAAATATCCACTTTGTACATTTAATTTTCCCTTTTTGTATTTGCTTACACTATATTTTATTGTTTTACACTTGGATTTTTTTTTTAATTCTCTATTTAAAATATTTTACTTGTGGAATGGAATCTGCACAGAATCAAGGTTAAAAGTTGTAGGATTTGTATACTTTTATTGTTTGCTAAAATTGTAATAATTTTTCTGATGCTGATTTTAATTTATTTAATAACCAGTAATCCCTAATTGTTCTGTGTTCATAGGGTTTTCCAAAAACTGAAGGACACAATCAAGGTTTGTGGATGTAAAAAACAAAGTCTAAAATTGGGTCCACATGTGTAAGGCTAGGCGCACACAGGACAACATACCCGCGAATTTTGCCACGGAAAACCATGGATTTATCTGGATTTTCCAGTTAAATCCGCAGGTTTACGCAAGTACAGACACTCCCCATGTTATCCTATGGGATTTGGGGAGTACTGTATCAATGCTGTGGCATATGCGGCTGCGGAAAATGCTGCGGATTTCCCACAGCTGCACGTAACTGCATGTCAATTATTCATGCAAAATTATCTGCAGAATTCCTGCCTTTCCACTATGGAGATACAGGGTAGGAAATCCGCAGGAATTCCGCACGAAATCCACACTGTTTCTGCAGGTTTCCCGCAACAATTCCTGTTATGATTCAGTGACCGAGGAGGATGAGAAAAAGGACAAAAACCTGGAAACCCAAAAAATAACCAGAGTGGCTGGAACCTTAAGGGACTGCAGACCTAATATTAACACAACTAGAAGTAGCCGTGGGGCATGCCTAATATGACCTGGTCGCCTCGACACAGCCGGAGAACTAAATATTCTTACAGAGAGAAATATTAGAAAAGCTAATCTGCCTCAGAGCAGTCCCCAAAGATATAGATAGCCCCCCACTTTTAAAGGCTATGGTGATATAGGAAAACACAATACGTAGCTAGAGAATAGATTCAGCAAAGATGAGGCCCAAACTATCTGCATAGGAAAGGATAGGAAAGAGCACTGACTGCAGCCTTAAAAACCCTAGTAAATACCAGCACACCTACACAGGCTCTCCTCCAACTATATCAGTACTCTGGTGTTACTGGGATCCAAGAAAAACACTGATATAGAGGAGGGACTGAATTTAGTACCAAGCATGACAAAACACAATACATAGTAGAACATGGAGCAAGGTACACAGATACTCCCAGCAGGGAATGATCCAACTCCACCAAGAACTCCACACAGGCAAAATAACAAGAAAGTGAAAACCATAAGCAAAGGTACAAAGACCAACGTATCTGAGAGGATTTCTGGTAGACACAGAGAAAAGAGCTGGTTTCAGAATGTCCTTAGCACACGGGAGATACATTGAGTACTGGCAAGGAACAGGTGGAAACTACTCAGTTATATAGGTCCAAATTGATTGCCAATCCTCCTCAGCTGGCTGGTTCCCATTCAGCAAGTCAACTGCACTACCAGAACTGACCACAAGAGGGAGCCCCAAACTGGAATCTAATTAAAATGTATTCACAACAAATACCACAGAAATACCGCATCAATGGATAGCTGCGGATTCTGAGGAGTTGCTGCGTGAACCTGTGGAAATACCTGCAGAAAAGTCCGCAGGTACGTTCTCCCATGAGCACATGGTCTTAGGCCATGTTCACATGTTGCATAAATCCTGCGCCAAACTACACGATAACAATCTTCTCTGATTACTGCATTTTTGCTGCATTTTTTATGTCTTTTCCCCCTTTGGTGCATTTTTGGTGCAAATGTGTTTTTTATAATACAAAAAAGCTCGGATTCTGCTCTCAATATCTGCAGTTTTTTGCTACAGTTTTTGAAGCTCCATATAGAAAGCTCTAGAGAAAAAAAACCAAAAACCCGCAGAGTTCAGTGGCATCTTTTCATGGAATCACATCCACTTTGCTTGGACAGTTAAACACAACAGAATTTATGTGCAAAAAAAGCAGCAGAAAAACCCTGCATTTATGCTACATGTTAACACGGACTCAATGTCCAAGCAAAATGGATGAGACGTCATTAAATCTTCCCTAAAGGCGCTACTGAACTTTGCGGTTTTGGTGTTTTTTTTCTCTATAGACTTTTTTGTGGTGCCTGTAGAAAATAAAGGAAAAAAAAGCCGTCCGTTGCATTTTTAAACGCAGAATCAAAGCTTTTCAGTAGCATTAAAAAAGCATTACAATCCCCGGCTTCACATCTGCTCCCAATATGTATCAAATATCAGGGAAAAAGCACAAAAAACACAGCAAACACGCAATAATCAGAAAAGATTGTTAATGCGCTTGTGGTGTGGACACCTGCAGAAAAAACACAGCATTTACGCTACATGTGAACACGACCTCAGTGATACATTTTTATTACATTTTTATGGGTTTAATATAGAAGAATGATTAACTGCGCCAGGTTTTTACTGATTCCCATGAATAATCTGAGCGTTGCGTTCTGCGTGTCACCACAATAACAGGGATAACAAACATGTCCATGTTATTTACTGATTTGTGATATTTATTATTTTTTAAAAAAAACTCATTAAAAATATTATTCTTCTATCATTGTTTTTATTATTTTTAGTAATTTCATTAGCAGAAAAAAAATCTCTTGTATCCTTCCTCTAGAATACAGGATACAGACATGTGTTGCTCTGTACAATGCATCTCTATGTCCAGTGCAATCTGCCTGCAGAGTCAGCTTCATGTATAGAAAATCCTCCCTGTGACATCAACAGTGTTTGTGGCTCAACAGATAGGGCTCCTGCTAAAATGTTTGAAAGTTGTCTCCATGTACTGAGTGATGGGTCTGCCCTATTTAACTTCCGAGTCTTTGAATTTGACACATGACCTGAGCTAGCCCTTTCTGCCTTGGAGGTGCTGGCCTGCCCTCCAGCAAGTGTACCGTACATGTGTTTAGCACAGCAAGGGGGTGTGATTACAGACTGGAGCATCCCGCCTGTCCATAGCCAATATAGGAAGCTCACATTCATTAAAATCAACCCAGTGTGAATCACACAGGACCTTTGAGCAGTAGGAATAAAATACAAGCAAAATATGGTCACTTTGACCAACTCCTTCTAAAAGTAGTCTGTGATAGACCCCAAACTGCTGGGATCTATGACGAATATTTTTTTTTTTTTTTTTTATGGTGGTCTTCTCTTCTAGGAGCCTGACGTGAGCTCAGTATTATGCTGTTAGATCTTTCTTATCCGTATAAATTAAATTGATGAAAATTAGAGAAAAATTACAATTTACCAAAATACATTTCAATAGTCATATAGATTCGTGAAAAATACTAATTATAAACTTTTTGGTTTTCATAAAACAGTGAATGGGTGTTTTGATTCCTCTGTGCAGAGCATCTTGCACATTAGGAGATGCTCTACTATGTTTTCCGGGGCTTCTGTCTGGCAGATTGATTAACAGCGTTGGCTTCCATGCTGGTTCTGGGAGGTGCTGATTGCACAGCTGTTCCATCCTCTGGGTAGTTGCTCTGTTTCTTTACTGAGCAAGCTCTCCTAGAACTTTGCCAATCATACATTCTGGTTCTTCTGTTGTGCTGTTGGTCTGAGTTCCTGCCTGTGTTCTGATCTTGGCTTCCTGACCCCGGACTGTTGTTTGACTCCTCTCTGCCCGCTCCCTATTCCTATTGTGACCTCCCATCTTTTGACCTTGGACCATTACCTGACCACATCTCAGTTTACTCCCTGAATCCATTACGTGTCTTCCCGGAATTCTGATTCTCTGATAGTGACCTGACTACGCCTCTGTGTTCTCTCTGTGTTCATACATGTCCTCCTGTTACCAGACCTTGGCTTTCCTGACTACTGTACCGTTTGTACTACCCGTAAGTAGTGACTAGCATCACAATGGACTTATTCACAGTCCCTGGTGGACTGGAGCAATGAAACGGTTCTTGGCCAATTCACACTGCTGCTGGACACTTTTGTTCATTGAGGACACTTCAGAAAATAGACATTTTGGACAATTGCCAAATGATTTTATTCCTCAAGGCTAAATTGCAATAAGTAAACTTAACCCTTAGAGAATTGAAGCATTGTTTATGGAAAAGCTGATACTTTTTGTAATTTCATAAAACCTCATGTCTCGGGGTGTTACGGGATATGTAACGACAGGACAAGGACCCCTAGGCTAACCCTCAGACTAGAGTCCCTGCGCTGTCCCTTATCCTGGAGGTATGTATTATGGTAATCAGGTCTGAACCCCCAGCTTGACCCCAAATCCTGTCCGAGCCCTGATCTTACTCCCCCTCTCCTCTACCCTTGGGGCGGGCCGGAAAATAAAAAGACAAAACCCCATAAAACAAAACGGACAAGGGAGAACAGAAACTTGTACATGCAGCACTCAAAATACACGAGAGAGACAATATGTGTACTGGGAAACAACGGAAAATGGGGGGAAATGCACAAGAGGGGAATTCTCATACCACTCAGAAGTGCAACACAGATCACCATAAACAGGAGCAACAACAAGACCAGGGTCACTTGAGCTAAAGCTGAAGCTATCATCGGCGTATAGCGGAAGGAAGCCATGCTTTAAATAGGGAGGAGACAATGCAAGTGGCAATTAGCAACCTGAGCTATAGAACGTTCTCAAATTAACATCTTGCAGAGCACCAGTGAACCTGAACCAGCCAACACCCGACTCTGGCTGAACAATTTTTAAGCCTCAGGTTGTTTGTCAGACTCTGTGGTGTGAACAGAGTCCGATGACGCCGTGCCAGCGGGTGTGTGCAGAGTCGAACATCGCATGACACCTCAACTCGTTGCTTTGTATTGTTTATTATGATTGTGAGGTAAATCCGGAGATATGACGATAAATCATGATATTCAAGTATGTCAGGAAGCCCTCTCCTGGTGTCACCCCCCCTTTCCTTCACACAACTGGTTTAGCAACAAATCCCATGGCCATCTCCTGTGATATGGAGATGAGGTGGTGTGGGAACAATGGACACAGGATGACTCCCTGCCGTCACCCTGTAACAAGAGTTGTATCTCATTAGCAAGGCTATGGAACTAGCAGACAGAACGACTCCAGTAAAAAATGGTTCATATCTCGCAAGCCATATTTCCGATAAATATGGCAACCATAAAAATGGTGTCTCCGCATGCGGACGATGCCGGCACACCCTTTTTATGGGAGCAGGACATTGGGAAATGCCCCAGGCGTGATATCAGCCAATGGGGAACTGGCAGACAGGTCATGAGTCCCCTCGTTCTGTAGCTAAATTCATAACTGTCACAATGAGAGCATTGGCGTCCGCCTACGACGCTCCCAGGCAAAGTTATGGCCCATATTCCATGTTGTGGATTGTCCATAACTCAAGCCAGGGGTGGAGCAGTGCTCCCTCTGAGGTCACTAAGGTAGGAGGGGACCTGGATTTGCCCAGGTTGATAACCCTACTTCGGCCATTTTCCAGTGTTCTTTTCGCTGGGGGCACGTGTAGGAAACATCTGTGGGAAGGATCCTAGAAACCTGGGTACAGCGCCCCCCTGTGGCCAGACGCAACAAGGTAACTGCTGGAACTGTGTATGCCTGTTTGTAACCCATGCTTTGACTGTAACTGTACTCTGACATATGTATATTCTGTAGATTCCCTATTGTATATATTGTAGTTTCTAGTGTGCTTTAGGCTGATTAAATTATATAATTAATCTTGGGCTGTTCTGTTATCTCGATCTTGAATCCCACGTCTGTGTGTTCGGCTAATAGTTACCGTAAATCGGTTGGTGGCAGCGAGTTGTGCCAAGGATTATTGTGGGGAGGCCAGTGAGATTCGGGGAGGTTTTATATATTCCGCCCGCGGAGGTCGGGGGAATATATACCCTACTCTCACCGGGGACCCTTCAATAATCGGCATAAGTAGTATAGCGGCCTCCTTGCTTATTGTCGGGCAATTCCATAATTGGCCTGACTATAAGAGGGGCGCTAGAGAGCGCATCACGTGCTCTGTCTGTCGGTCGGGAGGTATAAAGGAGGGGTGACCCCCACTTGTTACCCCCCGATTGTGACGTACTGGTAGCCAGCGCGGGGGATTTCTGAGTGACCCCCCCGGTGGTTTGTGACAATGATGTTTTATGGTTTCTTTTTATCATGTGATTTTTAATATTTATTTGCTATTTTTTAGGTCAAATTTTAAAGTTAAAGCTACCAAAAAAAAGAAGACAATGGTGGATGTTGAGATTCCTTACGACAACAAGACATATGCCCAGTTCTATACTGGATTGCGAACAGTGGCTGAGAATTTCAGAATTCTACATGTAACCCTGATCTCCTCCACCTTCTGCTTGTACCTCCCATCTGTCATAGTCATATTATGCGTTTCCTTCACCACCGCTCATATTCGCGAGAACGTCCGCTATCTGCTTTTCAGTCACATGCTCATCAGTGACTCGTTACTGCTTTCCCTTTGCTTCACTCTTTTTATAGTGGCTTTATACATTGTCTTTATGCCGGTGAAATATTGTCTCATCCTCACTATAATGACGGCTTCCACAACTTTAATTACTCCTTACAATTTGGCCCTTATGTCCTTGGAGCGCTACATCGCTGTTTGCTTCCCATTGAGGCACGGAGAGATATGTACCATCAGGCGATGCAAGGTGGCCATCATGGGGATGTGGGTGATTGGGACATTTCCCGTGCTCATTGAGTTTATTTGTTTTTGTTATTTTATAGACCCCAGGTTTTTTTCTTTTCAGATGTTGTGTATCTGGAAATATCTTCAAATTTACAAATTCCAAACTACAATCAGGTTTCTGACCTTTTCCCTCAGTTTTAGCTCAGTGTTGGTCACCATTTTGTACACCTACATCCGAGTTATGTTAGTTGCTCGAAAGATTGGATCCAAGAAATCTTCTGCCTCCAAAGCGGCAAAAACGGTCCTGCTCCACGGGTTTCAGCTCCTCCTATGCCTCTGCTCCTACAGCAGCACGTTCACCGAGAATTTCTTCAATAATGCGTATATGAACATGGCCCCCATCAACTTCTTTTTGTTTATGTGCTTACCGCTGTATATCAGTCCATTTATTTATGGGATAAGGGATAAAACCATCCGGAAAAGTGTAAGAAAACTGATCTGCTCGACTTAGAAATAAAAAATGTAACTGAAAACAAAGAATGAATAACGAAAATGTCAATAATTAAACATGTTAGGAATTTTCATAATAGACCAAATAAAAATGTGTTCTTCTCCCAGGTCCTTCGCTCTTGATCTCTAGAGTTTAAAAGGTGTCCCATTTAGATAACATCTGTCCTATTCAAACCTTATCACTATCTAGAAGTTAGAGTGGGGAAACCATTCTGGCAGATCCAATATCACGCTTGCTGGGTGTGACAAGCGTGGTGGGGAGCTTTCAGACCTACGTGCATCTGACGCACAATGAAAACACACCAAACATAGGGGAAACCTGTGGACACAATAACAGTTGAGGGCCCTGGAATTAGTGAGAGGAGTAGGTGGGACACCTTCTATCCTCACCTGCAGCTATCCCTACTATCCTAGACAGTCCCAATACAGTCTCCGCAACGATCACCAAACAGGAACCTGAGACCCTTAGAAGACCCTACAGATGCCCTGGCTAGTGAAGAGCATGTGAGGATCCCTAGACCCCACCACTGCAGTAACAAAACACAGGGTAAGGTAACCCAAACAGGGTAGAAAAGTAACAAAAAGGATAAACCCTGAGAGCAGGAAACCTCCACAGCAGAACCTTCCTCCAAGGAGGCCAAAGAACAAATGAGTTTGTATCTTCAGCAAGGAATGCTGGGAAGACTCCTCTATTTAAACCTGAAGGGGCGTGGTTACAAAGCAGCTGCAGCTTAAGCACTCAGCTAGGGACTGCTGGACAACACTACTGACAATAACTCCTTATGTACTGAAAGAAATGAAACCATGTTTAAACTAAGAGTCCCAGATGGAAATGAGGGATCCCAATTCAGAATTCATCACTAGTCTCCAAAGATAGAGAGACAACCATGACAGTTAACTAGTCTTTGTACACCCGGTAATCCATTTACTAAAACAAACAATTATGTAAAACCAATGTATTCATTATTACTGATTGGTTTGTTGATTCTTCCCACTTCACCCTAACTATACTAACAGCTACAACTTTCTACATGTGTAGTATACCCCTGACTTAAAGGGAACCTGTAACCAGATTTTTCCCTATTAAACTAAAAGTCTCCCCTTCTGCTGCTCCTGTGCTGCATTCTATGAAGGTGCACCTTGGCCCTGACTCCCCTTCCAGACCCCAAAAATAACTTTATAAAACTTGGCCGTTAGATATGCTAATTACCTGTGAAGGCCAGATGGGCGGGCTCATTTTTTGCTCTTGTCTCCCCTCCTGCCACTGATCGCCGTCCTCCTTTCTTGATGGACGGGATGACGCCCTCCATCATCATCCTCATCGCATTTTCAAATCTCTGTGCAGTTAGGTCGGCTCTCGCAGGCGCAGTTCACTCTGCCATATCATGGGCAGAGCAGAAAACATAGCTGCCCTCGCTCGCGCCGGAGATTATGGTCAGCGCTGTGCATGAACTCACCAGCGCCATGCTTGTATCCACCCATAATCTCGCGCCTGTGCATTTAGCTCACCGGAGTGAGCGAGGGCAGCTATGCTTTCTGCTCTGCCCGCGATATGGCAGAGCGAACTGCGCCTGCGCGAGCAGACCTGACTGTACAGGCGTGAGATTTGAAAATGCGACGAGGATGATGATGGAGGCGTCATCCCGTTAATCAAGAAAAGAGGACGGCGATCAGCGGCAGGAGGGGGGACACGAGCAGAAAATGAGCCCGCCCATCTGGCCAACACAGGTAATTAGCATACCTAACGGCCACGTTTTATAAAGTTTTTTTGGGGTCTGGAAGGGGAGTCAGGGCCAAGGTGCACCTTCATAGAATGCAGCCCAGGAGCTGCAGAAGGGGATTCTTTTAGTTTAATAGGTAAAAATCTACTGACAGGTTCCCTTTAATGGTTGATTCTTCAGCTTAGAAGATCAGGCAGAATTTTATATCATCTGTTTGCATGGATTTTGCTAGGAAATTCGAATCACTGAGAAGTTATTCGCTACAAATTTAATTTATCCTACTATAATTTGGATTGTCTACATACGCCATAGCATAATGAATGTAATATACAAAAACATTTTAAAAAACACTTATACCTACTTTCCAGTCACCAATCCGGCCCCTCTGTCCCTCACGGTCACCTGTCCAGTCCTCGCTGCATCTTCTTATCACTGTCAAAAGTGTTGAAGCTTCAGGCCGGCTCTGATGGAAGCTAGGACAGTTAGATGCAAGCAGGTGTAATGTTACGACGTGCCCCATGGCTTTGCCAGCGCATGCGCAGGAATGTCTCATGTTCCCTAATTTCTGAACATGTGCGGAAATTAGTGCAATACCTGGTAATAAAAAGATGTGCTGAGGATGGTGAGGAAGGGAACAGCCGGAGCAGTGAGGGGTAAGATGAGTATAATTATTTTTAATATTTTCAATTTTGAAAAAAGCCATCAGCCAAAGAACTGGATTACAAAAAAAATCTGCATTTTGCCAAATCCGGATATTTGTAACATATGAGTAGAATTGAATTTCGCTCGAATATATTTGCTCATCTCCAGTCACCGCAGTATTCTAGAGTGACAATGTCGGTAAGACAAAGATATCAGCTCTCCTAGAATATCTGGGAAGACCAAGGAAAAAGTGGAATTTTTCAAGCCCTCTAGGATTTGGTAGATTCCCCATATGCCACTGAAGTGCCCCTAAACCCATCAGGGTGCTACAAAGTTCTGCATCCCCACAAGGATGCAGGGCCTACCACCTCAGGGACCCAGAACCCCAGAGCCGGTAACAACAAAAACCGAGGTAATCCCAGTTTTCCCCAACAATCCCCCATACAATGTTACCCAGCTAGGGTGGGACCAATGGATGGCCACCTAGAGGTGGAGCCAATCCAGTCCACTAGTTGGCCAGGTGGGAGGGGCAGACTGTGGACAGAGAGAACACAGGAAGTCAGTAGTCAGAACAGTAGTGACTGTGGATTTAAGTAGTGACTATAGAGGTGTAAAGGTGGAAGCGAGGTGACACCCTGACTCGGGTTGACGGTGACTGGGTACCGAGGAGAGGTGGCTGCCGGTGGAGTACGGTGGAGTACTCCCGGAACTACGCATCGACGGGGTACAGGACCCTAGGACAGGAAAGAGCTTCAAGTCGACCTCTTAACACCTGCACAGCAAAGGGGATCATCAAGGACCTCGCTGACACAAAAAAATACTAAGACTCAGTAGCAAAGGGAGAACCGGGTACAGGACCAGAGACTCCAACCCCACAGGGTTCACGCTACCGTCAGGCGGACAGAAGTGGACAAACCACAGAATGGGGACCTCCAGTTTTCTATACCACAGGGACTCACTTACCAGAGACAGGAGCAGGGGCAGAAGGTAACAGAACACCAGACTGGCACTGGGACAAAGGGGACCTAGACGCAAAACCAGCCGGCCTCAGGCAACCAGTTAACATCCAAGTGAGTAAGCCAGTTGCACTGAATACCTGTCTGGACTCCTACTTCCAACGCCCACCACACCATACACCCGCTGGGGCAAAACCGCAAGTGGCATCATGTATAAACTTTATTCACCAATCCCCTGTAAATATCCCCATTACAAAAAGGGCCCAGGGCATAAAACTGGGTAACGGCCACCACTGTGACATTCCCAATAGAGACTCTGCCCAGTACCAAGTACCCCATATCCCTGAGTTTGACACCACCAGATCCTCCACAAACATCCATAAATTAGCTTTCACATGCTCATTAAGTGGATGCAGAGGAGGATTGTCAAGTAAACGTGCCAGGAAAGTGCTTGGCTGGTAAAGGGAGCGAGGATGCATGGAAAAAAGTTCACAATTACCAGTGGTCTAAGGTGATAAAAGATATATCATCAATGTCTCACGAAGGCAGTAAATGGATTTATTTAAAGTCATTGGTGATCTAGAGAATTGATGAGGTTAATTCCCAAATTTGGATTGCTGCTGGAGTTCACATTCATTGGAAAACTGGAAAATTTTGAGCAGTTTCCCAATTTTTGAGGTGACACTAAAATGCTGATCGTACCTAATGCCAAAAAGGAGAATCTGATTCAAAATGGATTGTACCTATGGAGAAGAGAGGGGCTGTCTGTGGAAAGAAGCAGATTGTTTCCTCTAATCTCAAGCAATTCCAACTTTACTCTATGTCTAATCTGTGATGAATTAAAATGTTTTCAGTTTATAATTTTTGGGGATTAAATTCTTACACTTAAAGCCACCAAAAAATGTAAAAACAAGACTTGTGTTACGGGGGGACCGGCAGATTAGGACCAGGGGGTATATATCCTAATCGCCAGTCGGGGCCCACCGTGCTCCAGATGACAATGGAGCTGCTGGCACCTGAGGGTTAGGCGGAGACTATAGAGCTGGATGGCTCTGAGATAACCCAGGAACTCTGGGAACCGGTCACGTGTGTTGGGACACGTCAGACCAGACGACAACCCGATTAGCGTTTTGGTGCACCTAGCGCTACACCAACCACGTGTGCAGGAAACACGTTAGGCCGGGTGGTAACCAGGTAGCGTTGACCGGAAGACCGCCACGAAAGTGCCCTGTCGGCCACGTGTGTAGGACACGTCAGGCCGAGCGGTCCTCCGATTAGCGTTTCTGGCCACCTCTCGACTGGCCACGTGTGTGTAGGACACATCAGGCCAGATGGGTACACCAGTAGCGTTGACCGGGAAGCCGAGGAAAATAAGGAACACCCTGTTAACTCCACAGGGGTCCTGGAGTACACTGTCCGTGTGCGTAGGGGGCACAACCGGACAGGTGGCGCAGCACGTGCGTTGTCCGTGTGCGTAGGGGGCACAATCGGACAGGTGGCACAGCAGGTGCGTTGTCCGTGTGCGTAGGGGGCACAATCAGACAGGTGGCGCAACAGGTGCGTTGTCCGTGTGCGTAGGGGGCACAATCGGACAGGAAGCACAGCAGCCGCAGCCCAGTTAACGCCACTGGGCTGCTATAGCAAGACTGGAACGGCAGGAGGGAAGCACGGCGCCTGACCCTGATGTGCCGAGCCACGAATCTTGGCGTGACAGGCACCGTTCGCCTAACCCTACCTACCGCTTCCCAACATAGGCTTATGCCGCAATGAGGCTCTAACATGGAGGTGTGCTCTGACTGAGCAAATGTGAAGACTGCGCACCTCCATGTTGTCTCCATCCCCTTTTATAACCTGGGTCCACCCCAAACCCAGGGTGGAACCACCAAGGTCCAATAGCAGAGTGCCATGTCATCAGTGACGTCACATGCGACCTATCCGGAACCGCCACGTCATTGGTGACCTCATGGCAGCCACGCCCCAAACACTTCACCAGTCATCGTCTGACGACCAATACTAAAGTGCCAGATCATAGGGGCGGGCCTCTGCGAGCCAGTCCGGAGTTGCCACATCATCAGGACACCTGACACCCTCTGCCCTATCAGGGCCTGCCACCTCACGGACATGCTCAGTGAGGTCCTTACCGGACCTAGCCTCTGGTGCACTAAGTGCCTGAGCATGCCCAGTAGCCTGAGCAACAGGCTCAGAAAGCAGACTATCAGTTTGAGCATGCTCAGTAGGCACATCCCAGAACTTAGACACAGCACGAAGTCCAAGTACCTGTGCAAAGAGGCTGTTAGGGTTAATTGTGGAAGCATGCTCAGTAGCCTGAACTGAGGACTTAGTCTCAGACATAACACAATCAGGCTGAGCATGCTCACTAGGCAAAACACCGGGCTTAAACTCTGGCTGGGGTAAATCGGCGCACGCATGCGCACTAGCCGCCTCTCCACACTTAGACGTGGTGGAAGGAACAGCCAACTGGATGACCCGAGGCACGGCCAAGAACGGCAGCCGGCGCCTGGGCGCAACAGGAACCGCAGCAGGCTGCTTGCGGCTATGGCGGCGCCGGTTCGTAACAGTACCCCCCCCTCTAGCGGCCCTCCCACTCGAATGGTCTATAGTCGCCACAGATACCACTGAGCGACGGGTGGAAGATGGAGACATGCAGTGGGAGCTACAAGACTCGCTCCACCGTGTAATCACCCCAGATGACCAGTCGATATGTGGGGAATGTTGCTTCAACCAAGGAATACCCAGCAGAATATCATCTGCACCCTTAGGGAGAACCAGAAATGAAATGGTCTCCCTATGCCCAGATGACATGGCAAGGGTAATGGGCACTGTCCGCTGGTGAATTACCTTGGGCAACAAGGACCCATCCAATACACGGACTCTCACTGGCCTTGGCATTTGCACCAGTGGGATGACATGCCGCCGGGCAAAAGAGGAGGAGATGAAACTATCCCCAGCACCTGTGTCCACACTTGCCCTTGTGGACCATGTTGACCCCTTAAAGGAAATGGACGCGGGAAACGTCACCCTAATGGATGACACAGAGTCCAGTCTACCTTCAGCTATGGTCACCAATCGTGGTCGCTTATCCTGACGCTTTGGGCAACGGTTGGCATAATGACCATACTGCCCACAAGCGAAACAGGAAATGCCCTTGCGACTCGAAGACCTAGCAACACCAACCCTAGAGATGTCCATAGGGACAGAGATATCCTCTAAGGGAGGTGCAGTAGGAGAGACCACTACAGTGGCTGAACGACCCTCTGACCTGCGCTCCAGCTGACGTTCGGAGGTCCGCAGGTCAATGCGGGTAGCCAGAGTCATGAGGCCCTCAAGGGTAGTTGGTACCTCACGCGACGTTAATGCGTCCTTCACGTGCGAGGCTAATCCCCTCCAGAACAGTGGAATGAGAGTCCTCTCTGACCACCCCAGTTCTACAGCAAGTGTCCGGAAACTCACAGCATATTGACTTGAGGAGGTACGCCCCTGCTCCAAAGTCAGTAGCTGTAGGGCCGAGTCGTGAGTGACCTGAGGCCCCAGGAACACTTGTCGCAAGGACTCCAAAAACTCCTTAGAGTCCTGTACTACGGGGTCATTCCTCTCCCACAATGGTGTAGCCCACTCCAGTGCTCTATCAGAGAGCAAGGAGATGATAAACCCCACCTTCGACCTCTCTGTAGGAAACCGTGCAGCCAACAGCTCTATATGGACTGAGCACTGGTTCACGAATCCCCTACATGCCCTGCTGTTCCCTGTAAACTTGTTGGGCAGCGAGAGGTGAGGGAGGGTTGGAGTAGGCTTGGTGACTGACACCATTGCAGCCGCTTGAGCCACCACATCATCCATATCAGCAGCAAGAGCAGACTTCTCCAGAGACCTCACTCTGGCATCAAGCTGCAGCATGAACTGACGTAGCTGCTCCATCTCCGCCATGCCAGCCAGACCCTGGCACAGTCTTACTGTTACGGGGGGACCGGCAGATTAGGACCAGGGGGTATATATCCTAATCGCCAGTCGGGGCCCACCGTGCTCCAGATGACAATGGAGCTGCTGGCACCTGAGGGTTAGGCGGAGACTATAGAGCTGGATGGCTCTGAGATAACCCAGGAACTCTGGGAACCGGTCACGTGTGTTGGGACATGTCAGACCGGACGACAACCCGATTAGCGTTTTGGTGCACCTAGCGCTACACCAACCATGTGTGCAGGAAACACGTCAGGCCGGGTGGTAACCAGGTAGCGTTGACCGGAAGACTGCCAGGAAAGCGCCCTGTCGGCCACGTGTGTAGGACACGTCAGGCCGAGCGGTCCTCCGATTAGCGTTTCTGGCCACCTCTCGACTGGCCACGTGTGTGTAGGACACGTCAGGCCAGATGGGTACACCAGTAGCATTGACCGGGAAGCCGAGGAAAATAAGGAACACCCTGTTAACTCCACAGGGGTCCTGGAGTACGCTGTCCGTGCGCGTAGGGGGCACAACCGGACAGGTGGCGCAGCACGTGCGTTGTCCGTGTGCGTAGGGGGCACAATCGGACAGGTGGCGCAGCAGGTGCGTTGTCCCTGTGCGTAGGGGGCACAATCAGACAGGTGGCGCAACAGGTGCGTTGTCCGTGTGCGTAGGGGGGACAATCGGACAGGAAGCACAGCAGCCGCAGCCCAGTTAATGCCACTGGGCTGCTATAGCAAGACTGGAACGGCAGGAGGGAAGCACGGCGCCTGACCCTGATGTGCCGAGCCACGAACCTTGGCGTGACCGGCACCGTTCGCCTAACCCTACCTACCGCTTCCCAACATAGGCTTATGCCGCAATGAGGCTCTAACATGGAGGTGTGCTCTGACTGAGCAAATGTGAAGACTGCGCACCTCCATGTTGTCTCCATCCACTTTTATAACCTGGGTCCACCCCAAACCCAGGGTGGAACCACCAAGGTCCAATAGCAGAGTGCTATGTCATTAGTGACGTCACATGCGACCTATCCGGAACCGCCACGTCATTGGTGACCTCATGGCAGCCACGCCCCAAACACTTCACCAGTCATCGTTTGACGACCAATACTGAGGTGCCAGATCATAGGGGCGGGCCTCTGCGAGCCAGTCCGGAGTTGCCACGTCATCAGGACACCTGACACCCTCTGCCCTATCAGGGCCTGCCACCTCACGGACATGCTCAGTGAGGTCCTTACCGGACCTAGCCTCTGGTGCACTAAGTGCCTGAGCATGGTCAGTAGCCTGAGCAACAGGCTCAGAAAGCAGACTATCAGTTTGAGCATGCTCAGTAGGCACATCCCAGAACTTAGACACAGCACGAAGTCCAAGTACCTGTGCAAAGAGGCTGTTAGGGTTAATTGTGGGAGCATGCTCAGTAGCCTGAACTGAGGACTTAGTCTCAGACATAACACAATCAGGCTGAGCATGCTCACTAGGCAAAACACCGGGCTTAAACTCTGGCTGGGGTAAATCGGTGCACGCATGCGCACTAGCCGCCTCTCCACACTTAGACGTGGTGGAAGGAACAGCCAACTGGATGACCCGAGGCACGGCCAAGAACGGCAGCCGGCGCCTGGGCGCAACAGGAACCGCAGCAGGCTGCTTGCGGCTATGGCGGCGCCGGTTCGTAACAACTTGTGTATCCTAAACTGCATTGTATTAATTGTAGAATTCTAGAGGTGACTTCAATTTCCTCAACGTTCTACTTGCGCCTCCCATGTTTGACAGTCTAATTTTTTGTATTTTTCACCACTTTCACATTCGAGCGAATGTCCAATTTTTGCTGTTCAGCCAAACACTCATCAGGCACTTACATCTTACTCTGCACTTCATTTGTTCAACGGTGGCTTTATACATTGTTTTGATATTGGTGAAATATTGTTGCAGCATTACTGTAATTTTAGGCACCGTGACTTTAATTAATTCCCCTCAAAATTGGACCTCATGTGTGACGCTTGGTGTGGGAGAAGTCCGATTACATGGCGTGACAGTTGCAATCAGACCTACGAACATCTGGCGCTCTACAAAAACACCAACCACAAAGAGAGAACACTTTATCAACGGTGGTCCTGCTAGGGAGAGGGAAGCTGTACCCTGAGTATCCTAGTCAGCCCTATATGGGTTCTTTCACCCCGTCATCGAGCAGGATACCTAATAGTCTCACAAAGCCCTGTACTCACCATCACTAGTGAGATGGCAGGCGAGGAACACTAGTCCTACCACTGCACTAGTACAACAGTACACTAGTACTACATGAAGGGAACACAGACAAACAGAGGGGAAAAAGGATATAAACACCAACTCCATGGCTGTAGCCAGACTCTGAGGCAACAAATTGAGATGGGTTCAAGTCAGAACTCCAGCAGTCCCTTCCACCTAGGTGGCTATGACAAAACAGATTCTATCAATAGCAAAAGTTGATGGGTAATGCCACTATTTGTAGGTGATGGGCATGGTAACAGAGCACTTGCACCTGATTTGGCCTGCAAGAAAGCTGCTGGCAGCAAAAATTACATTAACCCTTAATGCACCAAAGGAAAGAAAAACATGTTTAATCATGAGTCTAGATTCACTGTCAGACTCAGGACCCCAACCTGTCACCTGTCTCTAATTGTAGAGAGAGAGACGGCTGTGACATAATGTCTTTGTAACACTCACCTATTTATTAGTCCATTTATTTGGGGAATATATACGATTAAATAATAAACAAATATATAGTTACATAGTTACATAGGTTGAAAAAAAGCCCCTGATCCATCTAGTTCACCCTTCCTCCACCAGTTCTACATTCTGTCATTAAGTCATTTATAACCGACAATGTTGTGTACTGAGGAAATCATCCAGCCCTGATATAAAAGCTGTTATAGTGTCTGCCATTACTACCTCTTGTGGTCGGTATTCCACAGTCTGACTGCTCTAACTGTAAAGAACCCTTTCCTATTTAGCTGCTGGAATCGCTTTCATTGTAATAATCTGCCACCTTTGAACTGACTCTAACTTCTGAATGTCCTTTTTAAAATGCGGAGCCCAAAACTGGATCCCATATTCCAGATGTGGCCTTACAAGTGATTTATAGAGGGGTAACAATACGTTGGGATCACGGGATCTAATCTCTCTTTTTATACACTCTAAAATCTTGTTTGCTTTAGCAGCTGCTGCCTGACATTGAGAGCTGCTGCTCAGTTTATTTGTATCAGAATACCCGAGTCCTTCTCCTGTTCTGTAGTCCCAAGTTTACTTCCATTTAATGTATACGCAGCTATAGGATTACTCCGTCCTAGGTGCATTACTCTACATTTATCAACATTAAATCTCATTTGCCAAGTATCTGCCCATTCTGACATCTTATCCAGATCATTTTATAATATTGTACTATCAAGGTCTAATATTAATATCCTACATAGTTTGGTGTCGTCAGCAAAGACTGACACTTTACTATCAATCCCATCCACAAGGACATTAATAAAGAGATTAAAAAGAATCAGATCCCTGCGGCCCCCACTGCTGACTATGGCCAATTTAGAGAATGTACCATTTATGACTACTCTGTTTCCTATCTTTTAGCCAATTCCTTACCCAGTTGCATATAGTTTCCCCTAGTCCTTGCTTCTGGAGCTTTAGTATAAGGCTATTATGTGGCACAGTATCAAATGCCTTTGCAAAGTCCAAATAAATCATATCAGATGCATTACCAATATCCAGGTTTGCACTTACCCCCTCATAGAACCCCAACAGGTTGGTTAGACACGACTTATCTTTCATGAATCCATGCTGTTTGTCAGTTATCATATTATTTTCTGCAATATATTTTTGCATGTCATCTCTTAAAATGTCCTCAAAAACCTTGCTCACCACTGATGTCAGGCTTACTGGATGGTAGTTGCCTGGATCCACCCTCTTACCTTTCTTAAATAACGGTACCACATCAGCCATTTTCCAATCCTGTGGCACCAACCCTGTTACAAGTGAAGCTAAGAAGATGAGATACATCGGTCTGTCAGTTACTGAGCTCAATTCCCTCAATAATCATGGATGAATGCCATCTGGCCCGGGGGATTTGTCAATGTTTAACATACTCAGACTCAGGCGTACATTTTCTTGTGTTAAATTAGTTATATCGGGGGGACTTTGATTTTTGCTTTGTTGAATTATCCTTGGAAAAGTCAGTTCCTTGGTGAACACGGATGAAAAGTGCCTGTTTAAAATCTCAGCCTTTTCTATATCCTCTATAATTATCTTGTTATAATCTTTTATGGGATCAATACCATCCTTTCTTTTTCCTTTAGGCATTGATGTATTTATACATTTTTGTGCTTCATTTTAATGTCTCTGGCTATTTGTTTTTCACTAGCTAATTTTGCTAGTTTGATTTCTTTTTATGATTTCCTATTGATATCTTTATACTCCTGAAATGCTATTTCTGTATTCTCAGCCTTCCTTATTTTGAATGCCCTTTTTGTTGTTTTATTATACTTTGTACAGTCTTATTTATCCATAGTGGTTTATTTTTATTCCTTGACATGTTATTACCAGAGGGTATAAGTTTTTTACAGGACTCTAGGAGTATATCCTTAAACTTGCCCCATTTTTCTTTGGTATCCTCAGTTACCATGACATTGTCCCAATCTACACAATTAAGCTTTTCCCTTAATTTGTTGAACTCACCTTTCCTAAAATTCCAGGTTTTAGCATTTCCCCTTTCAAATGTTCTATTAAATATTACATTGAAACTTACCTTACTTTATGGTCACTGCTCCCCAAGTGCTCCCGGACCTGTAGATCTGAAATTGTATCTGGTCTATTTGACAGGACCAAATCCAGAGATTGGTAATTGCCTTGAATTGTATTTGACAGGACCAAATCCAGAGATTGGTAATTGCCTTGAATTGTAGATAAGAAGTTGCAGCTTTTAGCACAACCAGTAGATTCTCTGTCCCACTGAATGTCTGGATAGTTGAAATCCCACATAAGGACACGATTATATTATATCCTGCCTTTTCAATTTGTTGCAGCATTTCACCCGCTACCGTTCAGTTATGTTAGGAGGCTTATAACAAATTCCCATTAGCAGCTTTTCATTATTATCCCACCCTGTATACATTTACCCATGCTGACTCTACATTGTACATGCCCTCAAGGTCATCATTGAGTACAGGTCTTAGGTTAGATTTGATAAATGTCCACACCCCTCCACCTTTTTTGTCTTTCCTGTCCTTCCGCAATGTGGTTTAACCCTCTATGTTTGTCACCCAGTCATGGCTCTCATCCAGCCAGGTCTCTGTAATGTTCACCACATCAAAATCCTTGATTAACATAAGAGTATATGTTCATGTAATGCTCCCATTGGGGCGTAAAGCACTTTTGATTACTTCCAGTGTTACCTCCATCTTGTTTGCTGGTCCTTATCGTAGACAGGGAAGGTGACACAATTGACACATCAGTCCTTAGTAAAACAACTCAGGAATCTCTTTATTTCAGGTCACCAGTTCGTCCTTGCTTTAGGCCCTTAGGACTGTTCGTGCTATGTTTGCTCTCAATCGAGGGAAACTTCTCTATCTGGCTGGAACTCGTCCTGGGAACTATCCTCCAACTGCTAAGTCCACACCGTGCTTCTTTACCCAGTATCCTTTCCCTGCAGCTGCCATACCTCCCTTGGCCCCTTGGACGACTTACCAGCTTCCAACCAGTTCAGGGTCATGCTGGCATGTCCCTGTTCAATCCTATTAGTTTCCTAACTACCACTGACTTCCCACTCCTGCTCAGCTTGGTCCCTAGTTTCACTAGTCTAAGACATCCTACCTATTTAAAGTACTTAACTGTCCTATATTATTAATAATGTATCTATCCTTGCTTAACCATTTATCTACAGTACTACTAGTCCTGGTTCCTTACTCTATGTCTTCCGCCTGACACAGCATGAGGGGCCAGCACTCTACATTACACATTACAGAGTATTTACAGTTCTCTACAACATACATTATAATCAAATAACTTTCTTACAATAAAGCATATAATACCTGCAGCCGCTAGGTGGAACCGAACACCGCACTCATTCAGCTTTGCTACATCCTGCTTTTTACAATATCTTTTTATATACATTACATTTACATTACAAATACACCTCTAAGTAGTGCTGTTTTCCCCGTCTCCAACACATTTCCATACTTGTGGCCACATTCCAACTAGTCGTGCACAGCCTCGCTCAATTCACTTACATTGAGACAAGGAAAGCACATCTAGTTGGAATGTGGATGGAAGTATGCAGATCGTATACTTGCCATCACATGACCATCCCATTTCGCCACTATCACCGGTGCACATGCTGTGAGGATTAATACGTCTGCGGTCACAAAGAGAAACTTCAGACTTTCATTACAAGCCTTGACAACCACTTTAAGCTTAAATCTGGGAAGTCCATGTTCTGACTGAGGACTGTTTTCTTTGGAGCTCGGTATGTGGAACAGTTGAGGCTCGTGGTGATTTGATCAATAAATTCAAAATTTTAGGCTATAATTTTTTTTAAGATATTTACGAAAAATATCATCTCTTAGCCCGTAAATGACCGGACTGAGGAGTCTCGGCAAACACGTGAGTATAATAAAGTTTGAAGTCAGTAAGTAAACGAAGTGACTCATAAAAAGGGTCTCGGTTATGGTGGAGATGAAGGAGACCATGCATAATATGAGCTGGAGGGCATGCAGCATCACCGTTTTTCCGGCTTTAAGGGCAGATGATCTACCAGAACCGATCCTCCTGGCTACCATCATGACTTTAATGTAAGTAAATACAATGATCAATGCCACCGTGGTGAAGCTCAGGATATTAATGATGGACCTGATCATGTTTTGTAAGGGATAAATGATCAACAATGAGGAATCACAAACCACATAAAAAGAAAGAAAACGTCTTTTAGTCGAGCAGATTATGGCAGTAAAATATGCAATCCCTGGTCCGACACCAATGATCCAGAGCACGAGAATTGCAGATCGAGCATTTTTTGCCATGCAAAACTGTAAATGCCTCAATGGGAAACATATGGCTATGTAACGTTCCAAAGACATGGCTGCCAGGTTGTATGGGGTCACTCGAAAGCAACAAGCTGCCAAGGTGTGAAGCATGAAACAAACCGGCATGGGTAAGTATACAGAATAGATGACAGACAATAGAATGAAATTTCCCAGAGCGAGATACAATGTATCATTGATGAGCATGTGGACAAAGAGGATGTAACGAGACGTCTCCCAGATGTCAGGAGTGGAGAAGAAGACCTTGAGAAGAACGGAGATGATGTACAGGAAGAAGGTGAAGAATAGAAGAGTCAAGAAAGTTATAATAGTGCGATGGATGGGTTCAAGCATTTCTGTTAAGGAGATCAGAGTCACATTCCCATAGAAAAATGGTAAATTCATCATTGGAAACGGGGGCAGTTCTTTTATGGAATCTTATGGTGGAAAAGAATCACAGAAACATAAATTTTTTGAGCTCATCAGATGTCAGAAATACATGAATACACGCTGTAGATATCTAGACTATGAATCACATGGACTTCTCTTGTGCTGCAGCTATTTCTAGAATGAATATCTGACATATCAGACTGACCACTAAACATAAAATGTCCATATTCACAGAGGATTTATCAAAATCCCAGTATACAAATGGAACATTGTACATTCAACCGAAATGCATTGATTCATAGATGGATCGTGCTGGTAAAAACAGGCACTTTTTCAATTTACTGCATATAAAAATTTGAAACCGTTCTTGAGATATTAAAAAATGTTCTTTTGTTTACAGCTAATTGCCCCGGAGATCGATCACCTCCGCTGTCTTGTACTGCCCTGAAAATGGTGAAGATTAGGAGGTAAATGTTATGGGGCATGTACAGATGGGGTATGTACAGGTTGACTTTAAGGCTGGGGCCCCTGTGGTGTCCCTTATCTTAAAGGTAGGCTCGATGGTAGCCAGGTTCGAGCCCCCAGCGTGACCCTGTCTCCTCTCCGAGCCCTGATACTACTTCCCTCCACCCAGGGAGCAAGGTGGAAACCCATTAACCTAAACCCCACAAGTAGGCACAGACAAAGGTAAATGAAAACTCACACACACTGAACTTAAACATGAGGGGAGGACATTATGTGAACAGGGGAGTAAAGCAAAAATGGTAGGGAATTAACACACAACTGGAGGACACACACACCAAGCAAAACCTGAACATGTAGGTCACCAAATAACAGTATAACTATGGAAACCGAGGAAGCAAAGCTATAACCGGCACTCAATTCCAGTATCCAGAGCCTTATAAAGGGTGAAGGCAGCCGGTGATCAGTAGCCTGAGCTCTGGAAGAGGATCACAAGCCATCAGTAATTAACTCCTGCTGTAATGGAGAGCAGTGAAGACAAAACCAGCTAACGCCCATGATAGGCTGTGCAACTAAGGGGTGCTTCACACACAGCGAGCTCGCTGCCGAGATCGCTGCTGAGTCACGCTTTTTGTGACGCAGCAGTGACCTCATTAGCGATCTCGCTGTGTGTGACAATGAGCAGCGATCTGGCCCCTGCTGCGAGATCGCTGCTCGTTACACACAGCCCTGGTTCGTTTTCTTCAAAGCCGCTCTCCTGCTGTGACACACAGATCGCTGTGTGTGACAGCAAGAGAGCGACAAATGAAGCGAGCAGGGAGCAGGAGCCGGCGTCTGACAGCTGAGGTAAGCTGTATCCAAGATAAACATCGGGTAACCAAGGTGGTTACCCGATATTTACCTTAGTTACCAGCCTTCGCAGCTCTCACGCTGCCTGTGCTGCCGGCTCCGGCTCTCTGCACATGTAGCTGCTGTACACATCGGGTTAATTAACCCGATGTGTACAGCAGCTAGGAGAGCAAGGAGCCAGCGCTCAGTGTGCGCGGCTCCCTGCTCCCTGCTCACACTGGTAACTAATGTAAACATCGGGTAACCATACCCGATGTTTACCTTAGTTACCAGTCTCCGCAGCTTCCAGACGGCGGCTCCGTGCAAGCGCAGCGTCGCTTGCACGTCGCTGCTGGCTGGGGGCTGTTCACTGGTCGCTGGTGAGATCTGCCTGTTTGACAGCTCACCAGCGACCATGTAGCGATGCAGCAGCGATCCTGACCAGGTCAGATCGCTGGTCGGATCGCTGCTGCATCGCTAAAGTGTGAAGGTACCCTAAGTGATCCCAGGCTGTTTGTCAGACACTGTAGTGTGAACTGAGTCCAACGCCGCCATGACACCCAATGAGTGAAATGTTGAACACCTCACGACAGTAACACAGTGCACGCTAGTGATACTGGCCAGCAAATTCAAGCCCAAAAGAAAAAAAAGCTTGTAAGCACTGTGCATGTTCAGCTTTCTACCAGTGGTGGTCGGTTTCCGAGGCAATGAGCTGTAAATAAAAAAAATTGTATTTACTCGCACTATCTGACAAAAACCCATTTATGAATATGAGAAAAACACTTTAAGGTGGTGGAAATCTTATGCCATTGTGTTAGCTCATAGTGTTTCATTTCCCCAAGTTCTTTTGTAGTCTTACTTTTTCCATGTTGCATTTTTGGGAGAAAAAGAGACAATACATTTATTGCTGCATCGGAGGTCACGAGCACTGAAAATAACGTGTATTAGAGGCTGGCGTCTGAAGACTGTGGACTTGGACTGCATTTACCACAATATGGTCACGGACTGCACTTGTTGGGCATACAATTTGCATGCAGCTGTAGGGGGTGGGGGATAATTCTTGAGAAAATATCACCACTCGAGACCCTTGGATATCACATCAGTAATGTCAAGATAGGTAAATGAAAGCTAAGGCTAGTTTCACACTTGCGTTGGACGGGATCCGTAGCATTGCGTTGTGTGACGCATGCAACGGATGCGTTGCATATAGTGGCACAACGCATGCTACAGATAGTACAAAATAACGCAATCCGTTGTAGGTTTTTTTCCTTGACTTTACACATCTGAGCATGCTCAGTTGTGTAAAGACAGCTGCGTTAACGGAATCCGTCAAATGCCACCATAGACGTCCATTATAAAAACAACGGACGCCGACGGAATCCTGCAGGTTGCGTTTTTTTGACACCGCCAAGTGCAGAAAAACGCTACATGCAGCGTTCCATCCGCCCGACGCTCACTGACGGTCAGCGTCAAAACAACTGATGCGCTGCGGGGCGGATGCAATGCAAGACCATCTATTGCTATCCGTAGCTAATAGAAGTCTATGAGGAATATAACGGTTTCCTGTAACGGTTACCAAAATTCCTCAAGACTGCGGATAGCAACGGAAGCCGTCCAACGCAAGTGTGAAACTAGCCTTAGTTAGACCCATAGTGGTACATTTGGCTCAAATATTATCCATCCACCATTTTGGGCCCAACCTGCACCCCTTTAATCTTGGCAGACAAGGCTTATGAAAGTTGAAGGGTTAAGTAGCTAGTCCAGTGTCTTGCCCACCTCCACCAGGCCCCAGCATAGTCTGCACTCAATCATTGATTTATAACTTGGCCACCAGCTGCTGTGAGTGCAGGAATCATGAGATATGGTCAAACAGTTTTGTGTGTCTTCATCACTGTCACGGGTGTGTCACAGTTGACAGACGACCCGGTGGTGTCTGGCTGCAGAAGGTCGCTGCACAAACTGCTCCTTGATATTTCATTCTTCCTTCCTTGGTGTGAATGGAGTTCTATGTATCTTCTCTGTCTTCCCTTTTGGACCTTGCAGATATCTTGGCAGTTCATCTGCAAATCACTCCCTTTGTTTATATATACCTGCATTTCACCTTGGTTTGTTGCCGGTGATAGAGTTTACTCCTATGCTGTCTAGATTGCAAGCCGTCGACTTAGAATTTCCTGTCATAACCTGTAGTTGTATGTTGCTGTCATTCTTCCAAAGTCATCTTGCAGATAAATTGTCCGTTTGCTTCCCCTGATTGTTTCCCTTGTTTGTTTTTCATGTCTTAATGGGGTTGACTAGTGCTCATGTCATCCGGTCACGACCTAGGGTCTGTTTCAGGGTCAGCCAGGGCCTAGGTATCCTGATCGGCGTACAGGTGCAGAACCTATCTAAGGATGTCAGGGGAGCCAAGGGCCAGTGGTAGGTTTTACAAGGAGTCCCCATCTTTCCCCTTTCCTAAAGACAGGGTCCCCCCCCCCCCCCACTTTTGCTATTTTTCTGGTATTTCCCCATACGTAGTGTGACAATCAGGTTCTCAGATTCTAAGAAGAGATGTGATAAAAAATTACCCAAATTTTTTTTTTTAATCATGACCCTACAATAAACACAGCCCCAGAAAACAATAAATACCTAACTCAGCCAGACTTCAAAATATAGACCCTAAATAAATAAGGTCTCCAGACTAAAAATAAACCCCAAAGCTTTTAAATGAATCCAGACCTCCGACCTAAACGTCAAATAAATCCAGTACGCAGAATAAATACAGACCCCCAAAATTAATACGGACCCCAAAATATAGATCGCTAAATATATATAGACCCAAGAATAAACACTGCCTGCCCAGCCCCCCCCCCCAAAAAAACCCCAAAAACATCTCAAACAGACTCTAGAATACAGACTCTAAAACAAAGGATCCCAGAATATTTAAAATTGTTGTTTCATTACAAAAATGATGCAATAAATGTGGTGTGTTTTATACCTCTGACGTTTGTTTTTTACACCTTTTTTCACTGCACCCCCTTATCTATGTGTTGAGGGAGGTCCAAGTGTAGATCAAGGTGGACTCCTTTGCCTTATCCCAGCCCTTGTAGTCAGAGGTGTACCTTGTTGCAAGGGTTGCTGTCGCACCTAAGACTTGGAGTCTAGGGGGGCCCAAAGATCCATATGAGCAGACCCATACTAGTAATATTGGGGGCCCGCTTGGAAATTTTGCTCTAAGGTCCACAAGCCCCAAGAAAAATCTGCTGTGAAAGGAAAAAACATTGTAAACTGCACGTCTCCGCCGACACCATGAACATAAAGGCACGTCAGACATCGTTCTCCTCCACCTCATGGTTGGCGAACGCCAGAGATGAGCAAATCATTTTGATGCAAATTGAACTCCCCTAGAATTTCCCACAATAAAGTAGAACTCTCCCCAATCAGAATTTTTGGGGACTTTTTTTGTGCATCTGGCTGGCATTTTGCTGATTTGTAGAGTCAGAAAAGGGCCAAAAAAAAAAAAAAATAATTACCTCGATGTTCACTTGTCCTGCCAACACAGTCTCCCAGCCAGCGGAGGCTCCGGCACAGAGTGAAAATGCATAAAGAGGACGTCACGTGCTGTGCAGAAGAGAAGAAGACTCCGGATGAGCTGTACAGACGTTCGGACGGGGTACAGGTGAACGGTGAGGGGGGTGTATTATTTATTTATTTTTATTATTATTATTATTATTATTATTACTAGAAGGTGGCCCGATTCTACGCATCGGGTATTCTAGAATTTACGTATTGTGTAGTTAATGTATGATTTTTGTTATATATATATAGATGTTGTTGTGTGTAGTTACCAAGTGTTTGTGTAGGGGCTGTACATGTTCTGGGTGTTGTCTGGGTGTGGCGGGGGGTGAGAGCGGTGTTGTTTGTGTGTTGCGTTGTGTGTGTTGCGTGTGTTGCGTTGTTTGTGGAGCGCTGTGTGTCTGTAGCATTGTGTGTGTGTTGCGTGGTTTGTGTGTGTTTTGGGGGGAGGTATGTTTTGTGCAGTGTGTGTGTTGCGCGGTATGTGCGTATATTTATGTATGCCGCGGTGTTTGTGTGTTGGGAGTTGTGTGTGTGCAGCGTTGTCTGTGTGTGTGGGTGTCTGTGTAGGGCGGTGTTTGTGTTTCCCAGTGTGTGTGTGTTGTGCAGTGCGCGTGTGTGTGTGTGTTGGGGGGAGGTGTGCACCTCCCATCGTGCTCCATCCTCCATGCTGCGCATCCCCCATCGTGCTCCATCCCCCAAGCTGCGCACCCCCCATCGTGCTCCATCCCCTAAGCTGCGCACCCCCCATCGTGCTCCATCCCCCATGCTGCGCACCCCCCATCGTGCTCCATCCCCCATGCTGCGCATTCCCCATCGTGCTCCATCCCCCATGCTGCGCATTCCCCATCGTGCTCCATCTCCCATGCTGCGCACTCCCAAACGTGCTCCATCCGCCATGCTGTGCACTCCCAAACGTGCTCCATCCGCCATGCTGCGCACTCCCTATCGTGCTCCATCCCCCATGCTGCGCACCCCCCATAGTGCTCCATCCCCCATGCTGGCCGCAGCATCAGCCTCTGTGCCCGCAGCATCAGCCTCTGTGCCCGCAGCATCAGCCTCTCTGCCCGCAGCATCAGCCTCTGTGCCCGCAGCATCAGCCTCTCTGCCCGCAGCATCAGCCTCTGTGCCCACAGCATCAGCCTCTGTGCCCGCAGCATCAGCCTCTGTGCCCGCAGCATCAGCCTCTCTGCCCGCAGCATCAGCCTCTGTGCCCGCAGCATCAGCCTCTCTGCCCGCAGCATCAGCCTCTCTGCCCGCAGCATCAGCCTCTGTGCCCGCAGCATCAGCCTCTGTGCCCGCAGCATCAGCCTCTCTGCCCGCAGCATCAGCCTCTCTCCTCACAGCCTACCCCAGCCTCAGCCTCCCCCAACATCAGCCTCTCTTCTCTCAGCATCCCCCCTCCCAGCCTTCCCCAGGATCAGCCTCTCTCCTCCCAGCCTCCTCCAGCACGCCATGCTCCTCTGCCGCCACTCACAGATCCGATCGTATACACTGACACTCACACCCACCCGATCGCATACACTCACACCCACCCACCCGATCGCATACACTCACACCCACCCGATCGCATACACTCACACCCACCCGATCGCATACACTCACACCCACCCACCCGATCGCATACACTCACACCCACCCGATCGCATACACTCACACCCACCCAATTGCATACACTCACACCCACCCGATCGCATACACTCACGCACACACACATTGACGATATTACACATAGGCGCTCATACTCACAACATCCGGAGATACCACATGCTTCCGGCCATGTGATCCTCCGGCAGGTCCTGAAAGCTCACAGCACAGTACCGCCGCCGAGAAGCAAGCGATATCCCAGGATGTTGTGAGTGTGTGAATGTGATGTGTGTGTGAGGTGTGTGTGAGAGTGAGTGTGATCTGATGTGTGTGTGTACTCACCTGGGGCTCCGTGTCAGTTGGGGGAATGCGTGCGGGGGCGGGGCCAGAGCGAGCGTGCATTGCGTGAGGGGGGCGGGGCCTGCAGAGAGCCGGGGCGAGAGGCCAATCTGTGTGGGGGGGCGGGGCCATGGCGAGCCCAGCGGCCAATCAGCTTTGTGTCACCGTAAGGACACAATTTTGGAGCATGACAGACAGACAGACAGACAGAATAAGGCAATTATATATATAGATTAATAATGTTTTTCATCTGTTAATAAATTTGATGCAAATTGAATTTCCTAGCAAAATTTGAGTAAAGTGCTGAATTTGAAATTCCGCAGATTCACTTAATTCTAGTGTGCACCAATGACTTAAACCAAGAAATGTGCCAGATGGTGCACAGGAGGGGCTTCATATCTTATGGCAAATCGTGATAGATATACAGTACTTTATTTTTATTTATTATTATCAGCTGTAACTTAGATTAAATAAAGGTTTTATATATATATATATATATATATATATATATATATATATATACAGACACACACAGTACTGACCAAAAGTTTGGACACACCTTCTCATTCAAAGAGTTTTCTTTATTTTCAAGATTGAGGGCATCAAAACCATGAATTACCCCATGTGGAATGAAATACTTAACAAAAAAGTGTGAAACAACTGAAAATATGTCTTATATTTTAGGTTCTTCAAAGTAGCCATCTTTTGCTTTGATTACTGCTTTGCACACTCTTGGCATTCTCTTGATGAGCTTCAAGAGGTAGTCACCGGAAATGGTTTTCCAACAGTCTTGAAAGAGTTCCCAGAGATGCTTAGCGCTTGTTGACTCTTTTGCCTTCACTCTGCGGTCCCGCTCACCCCAAACTATCTCGATTGGGTTCAAGTCTGGTGACTGTGGAGACCAGGTCATCTGGCGTAGCACCCCATCACTCTCCTTCTTAGTAACATAGCCCTTACACAGCCTGGAGGTGTGTTTGGGGTCATTGTCCAGTTGAAAAATAAATGATGGTCCAACTAAACGCAAACCGGATGGAATAGCACGCCGCTGCAAGATGCTGTGGTAGCCATGCTGGTTCTGTATGCCTTCAATTTTGAATAAATCCCCAACAGTGTCACCAGCAAAGCCCCCCACACCATCACACCTCCTCCTCCATGCTTCACGGTGGGAACCAGGCATGCAGAGTCCATCCGTTCACCTTTTCTGCGTTGCACAAAGACACGGTGGTTGGATCCAAAGATCTCAAATTTGGACTCATCAGACCAAAGCACAGATTTCCACTGGTCTAATGTCCATTCCTTGTGTTCTTTAGCCCAAACAAGTCTCTTCTGCTTGTTGCCTGTCCTTAGCAGTGGTTTCCTAGCAGCTATTTTACCATGAAGGCTGCTGCACAAAGTCTCCTCTTAACAGTTGTTCTAGAGATGTGTCTGCTGCTAGAACTCTGTGTGGCATTGACCTGGTCTCTAATCTGATCTGCTGTTAACCTGCGATTTCTGAGGCTGGTGACTCATATAAACTTATCCTCCGCAGCAGAGGTGACTCTCGGTCTTCCTTTCCTCGGGAGGTCCTCATGTGAACCAGTTTCTTTGTAGCGTTTGATGGTTTTTGGCACTGCACTTGGGGACACTTTCAAAGTTTTCCTAATTTTTCGGACTGACTGACCTTTATTTCTTGAAGTAATGATGGCCACTCGTTTTTCTTTACTTAGCTGCTTTTTTCTTGCCATAATACAAATTCTAACAGCCTATTCAGCAGGACTATCAGCTGTGCATCCACCAGACTTCTGCACAACACAAGTGATGGTCCCAACCCCATTTATAAGGCAAGAAATCACACTTATTAAACCTGACAGGGCACACCTGTGAAGTGAAAACCATTTCTGGTGACTACCTCTTGAAGCTCATCAAGAGAATGCCAAGAGTGTGCAAAGCAGTAATCAAAGCAAAAGGTGGCTACTTTGAAGAGCCTAGAATATAAGGCATATTTTCAGTTGTTTCACACTTTTTTGTGAAGTATTTCATTCCACATGTGATAATTCATAGTTTTGATGCCTTCAATGTGAATCTGCAATTGTCATAGTTATGAAAATAAAGAAAACTCATGGAATGCGAAGGTGTGTCCAAACTTTTGGTGTGTACTGTATATATATATAATTCTAAGACTTAATCCATTTTCTTAATGTATTCTTTTTATCACTTTTGAAAAAAAAGTGCGCGCCTCTCCCACCTTTTTCGGTCTCGGGCTGTTATATGTAGATAAAGGGATATATAAATAGAGTTTCCTCATTGCCCTGGTACTTACATGTGATTCTACTTGTACTCGCACAGATCTTATCTGCAGCACAGGACGGACCCCGGTGAGGATTTCCACATCTTGCTGCTTAATATCAGATCCCATCATTTATATCTCCGGTACAAGCCCCCGCAGGGACATGCATCACCGACCTTCATTCTATGGTTGGATGGGGATTTTCACTTACTTGTGCCTCAGCGGACTCCCCAGGGGTCTCAAGTTAGAGAAGAAGTTTCATTAACACTAGAAGTCCCAGAGACGTGTCGAATGACCTGAAGGATTTGCGGTCTCTGTCGGCTCACTAGCCAACCGAGTTCTCTTTTTTGGTAGAGGAGGAGTCTCCTCATCTGCAAGATAAATAATTTCAAATTAACATTTTGTTTTGGTTCTAAATAAAAAAGATAGTCTAAGGGTCATTTGACCCTCTTTCGGGACTTCAGGGGGGAGCTCGAAATTTCTGGGACTTCTAGTGTTAAAGTGTTATATATCAGGAGATTCCCGACCTTACGTGCTCTAATCTCCACATTACATGTACATTCATCATTAACTTTTCAACAAGTTCTACTTCATTTCTTACCCCCTTTAAAATGTATACTATATAGCGTAAAGAAAAGGGCCGCATGATTTACTCACTTAAATCAGGTTTCTCGTTCAGTACCATTGCCCCCCCCCCGGTGTATGATCTTTGGCCCCCACTGCCCTCCTTGATGTAGAACATCCGGCCCAATTGCCCTCAGTGTATAACTTCCAGCCCCCTCGTCCCAGTGTATGACATCTGGCCTCGTTTCGCTCAGTGTATAACATCCGGACTCTCGTCCCAGTGTAGGACATCTGGCCTCGTTTCCCTCAATGTATAACGTACGGCCCCCTCGTCCCAGTGTAGGACATCTGGCCTCATTTCCCTCAGTGTATAACATCCGGCTCCTCGTCCCAGTGTATGACATCTGGCCTTGTTTCGCTCAGTGTATAACATCCGGACTCTCGTCCCAGTGTAGGACATCTGGCCTCATTTCCCTCAATGTATAACGTACGGCCCCCTTGTCCCAGTGTAGGACATCTGGCCTCATTTCCCTCAGTGTATAACATCCGGCCCCTCGTCCCAGTGTAGGACATCTGGCCTCGTTTCCCTCAATGTATAACGTACGGCCCCCTCGTCCCAGTGTAGGACATCTGGCCTCATATTCCTCAGTGTATAACATCCGGCCCCTCGTCCCAGTGTAGGACATCTGGCCTCGTTTCCCTCATTGTATAACATCCAGCAACTCGTCCCAGTCTATGACATCTGGCCTCGTTTCCCTCAGTGTATGATATCCGGCCCCTCGTTCCAGTGTAGGACATCTGGCCTCATTTCCCTTAGTGTATAACATCCACCCCTCGTTCCAGTGTATGACATCTGGCCTCGTTTCCCTTAGTGTATAACATCCGGCCTAGCTTCCCCCTGGTGTATAATTTATGGCTTCTCGTCTCATGGTGTATAACATCCCCATTGCCACAGTGTAAAATTGCTGGCCCCTCACCTCAGGTGTATAAAATCTAACCCCTTGGCTCTCAAATTATAATATTCAGCCTTGTTGCCTTCTGATGTATAACATCCAGCCCCTTCGCTGCCTCCCAGTGTATTATATTCGACCACTTACCATACTGTGGCGCCCTGGACAAGCCAGGGGCCACAGAGAACAACACCTACACACCCCACACTCCCGGTCAGGCACATCAAAGTCAGACACAAACCCTTGTTGCCTTCCTCCAGGGGCTGATGTCCACACCAGGGGGGTGGGCCAGGCGATTGGCCCCACCCACCGAGGAGTTCACAGTCCTGGAGGCGGGAAAACCAGGCAGTTCAGTTTGAGAGTGGAAAGTGAGAGGAAGGAAAGTGGTAGAGAAGCATGAAGTTAGTCCGGGTGTGTGGCCCGGACGGATCAGCAAGGTTGGCAGACGGTGGTGACCGTCTGCAGGAGTGGCCTATCGGAGTCTACCGTAAGGATCGTGGACGGGCGGTGGCCCGGCGGTACCGGACCGGTACACAAAGAGAAGTCAGCACCATCTGGCAGGGGCTTACGGACCCCGGCAAGGCTAGGAGTCACCGTGAATTTGCCAAATCCGTTAGCAAAGGAAACCTCCTGGGTTTCCCAGCAGCCAAGTCCCGACAGAAGGCAACAGTCCAACCGTGAGAGGGAAACACAGCCACCACCAAGGCTACCGTTCCCAGGGCCAGCGCCTGCGGGCAAAAGGGGCTCCTTCAGCTCCCATCCAAGCTGGGGAGCGGGTTACGGTGGGAACCCATTGGAACTGTTTACAGTACATAGGTGCAGGGAAAGGCAGTCACCATCAACCTGCCGGGAGAAACAACATCGCAGCCGTCTGTGGGACCCGTCCATCCAGCCGTGTGTTTTACCGAGAACTGTGTCCTCATCATTGGCTGAGTGAGTACCACCGTGCTGTGCGGCACAGCGCTACCCCCACACCCCACCAGGCCCCGTAACTCGCCTGCCATTGACTCGCCCACCCCAGGGCTATGGGACACCCGGTGCCGGGCCGGACTAGTCCGGGGGTCGTCAGTGGTGGCGGGGCCCGGCTCCGTGGTCCTGGGTGTCAATTAAATATGGCTGATGAATAAAGTTTGTGTTCGTGACGCCACCTGTGGTATGCGGCTATTATGCCGCCGCTGCTGTAGGAGGCCTCCGGGGCTGGTGATATGGCAGCAATGATGGTCCTGCTCCCCACAGGTGGAGTGGTACCCCGGGGCAACAGTTGGTGCTCGTGAGAGTCTATAGTGTGGTGGAAGTCTATGCAGGCGACAATAACTGAGACAACACCAGAGGGTGCAATTCCAAGGTCTTTACTCACACTTCCTGGGCTTAAGCACACTGGTGCCTCTGGACTGCTGAGACCCACTGTCAGGGACCTCCGCCGATTCTGGGTAATTTCTGGAAGGAAAGCCGGTACCCTTCTCTCTAAAGTGTCTCTGTCTTCAGCTGTCTCCTTAAGCCTAGCTCTTTTAGGATGAACCTGCTCGGCTTCCACTACTACCTCCAGGCTGGGAGCTCGCCTGTCGGTTGATTGCCCCCTTTCTAGAGGTTCTGCTGTGGGCTGTGGCCCGGGGAGTTTGCAACTTTCCCTGGGCCTCGGTTTTTACTGTTAGAGATGATTTTTCACTCCTTCTGTTTCTAGGGACCGTCCCCTGGATGCAGCTTGATCCCTCCACCGATGTTCCTGTGGAACAGGCCACCAGCTCAAAAGCTATCTGTGGCCCTGGAATCCCTTCGTTCCCTGCTTGGTGTCACCTGGACCCTCTGAGTCCCAGGATCTTCACCAGGAAGCGTCACTTTCTTCTCTTAGCTCCTGTCTGACTAGAGCTTTCTTTCTGCTTCTCCTTCTCGTCTGCCTCCCGCAGACCTCCTCCTCCTTCTCCCCTCTCTCTCTTTCTCTGTCTAAACTTGACCTTCCTTTCTCTGTCTGCTCTCTGGTGGCTCCTCCCACCTCCCCAGTTGCCAAGCTGTACCCTATAGGAGCAGGGATGGGACTTACGGCCCCTCCCAGCATGCAGCATGGGAGGGTTACTGCCACTGTCCCTGGTCCCAGTGTGTACCTAACAGTGTGTAGTGTAAATTTCCCTGAGGACCGGCGTTCACTCCTTTCCTTACCCAGAATGGTACATCACACCGCTGGATGGGGTGCAATGTTCCTGTGGCGACGGAAGCCTCAGGGGCGCCACACCATCCATCCCTACCCCATCACCGGGCCCCGGGACAACCAACCCCTTACCCACGGAGGGGAGAACTAACATCAAAATTGCTCACTGTCACCGCTCCCGGGATCCCCGTCCAGAGCAGCGGTGGTGTCACCAACTTCACCACAACCGTGGGTGGCGTCACGGACAATCACCAAATCCCCACCATCCAATCCCCAGCCCCTTTTCACTCACGGGCGAGGAGCGCCGCTCGAGTCCCCGGGATCCGGCCCACCGCTCGAGCCACCACCGAGCAGTAGCGGCAGCCGCAGCAGCAGCGGCTGGACCCGAGCAGTGGGAGAGCGCAGTGTCCCTTCCTCCGCCCGCGACAACTTGGCGTCACGAACAGGATCCTACCGTTCTACCAACTGGTGGAAGTGCGCCTTGTGTGACCGCCGGAGGTGTCCGGCCGAAAAATTTCTGAAGCCGCCATCTTGGGCGCGAAGAATTCCCGCTCGAGCGTCTCCTCGAGTAGTGGAGGCGCGAAGGCCAAAACCCCGCCCCTGTAGAGGAGGAGCCGGAAAGAGACTAAGGGGGACGGAAACAAGATGTCTGCATCCGACGGAGCCGCTGGAGGAGTGGCGGACGCAGTCGTGGGAGCACCCGTAGATGGGAATGGCCCTGCCCAGGTCCCGGCCGCGCAGGCGGGGGGCATAGCGGCCCCAGCTCTCGCTCAGGTGATGCCGTTCTCTTTGCCCTATGAGCCCGGAGCTGCCTGGCTACTGCAGTACGAGGGGAAACCTGATGCCTTGCAGGTTTTCCGAAAAAAACTTAGTCCGCTACTAGAACTGTACCCCCTGACTGATAAGCAACGTGCAGCGCTAGTGCTGGGGCAGCTAACCGGTGCGGCTGAGCAAGAGGCGGAGACCTGGGCCGAGGGGGACCGGTCCTCTTTAGCCACCATCTTTGAGAAGCTGCAGACTGCCTTTGAGACCCGTACCGAAGCAGAGTTGCGGATGCAGTTCTATCAATGCCGGCAATGGCCCGCAGATAGCATTCGGGACTATGCTTTGCGCCTGCAAACCGTACTCCGCACACTGAAGCGGGTGGATACCATCAACAGTGCGGACAGTAACAAAATGCTAAGTGAGCAGTTTGTGCAGGGGATGAGGTCCTCAGAAGACCGCAAACAACTTCGGCTGTGGGCCCTAGAACACCCTGATGTGGACTTTGCCGTATTAAAGGAACGGGCCATCAAAGCTCTGCAACCCCCCGCATCTGAAGCCCCTGAGCCAGCCCCGTGGCCGGTTGAGACTGCTCCCGTCGTGGTGGCCCCTACCCCACCAGCACCTCCAGTGCCTGCAGCCCCAAGCGGAACGATGGAAGAACTCGCTGCTCAAGTTTGCCGCATGGATGGGGACCTCGCTAAGATTCTCGCCGCACTCCAGCCTCCGACCAGGTCCCAGGCCCCGGTGAAGATGCAGCTTGCCGACAGCCCTGAGGACGTCCCCTGGATGCAGCGGAGAAGGTCCAATGACTCACGGTATGGACCCCCAATCTGTTACAGGTGCAGCAAACCCGGCCACTACTCCCGACGGTGTCCGTTAAACGAGCAACCCCTGGGGCCACGGGCCAATCCTCAGGAGTAGAACCCCATGGCCCCCCAGACTGGCGGGACCGGTACATCGGGGCCCGGCCCATCATCCCCGTGGCTGTGGACGGCATACCGGTGATGGCTTTCCTGGACACTGGATCACAGGTAACCACTATACCATACACACTGTATCAACGGTATTGGGGAAAAGACGAACTGGCTCCCCCAGATGCCAGTATGACACTGATTGCTGCTGATGGACTCCCATTGACCCAAGTGGGGTACAAGCAAGTGGCCATGACTGTGGAACGAGCTGAACTGCAACACCAGGGTATGATTGTGATAATGAATGAACCCAGTGATCATAACCCGAAGGTAGTGCTAGGGACCAACGTGATGGAGCACTGTATGAGTGATGTGCTGACCCTACTGCAGCAGCTGGCCGCTACGGCGGCAGGGAGCCGACAGAGAGCTGTGCAGCGTGAGATCGGAGCCCTGATGTACCATCAGCATGTGAACTCGACAGGAGGAGAGATTGGTGGGGTGAGAGTGATGGATGTTGCCCCTTTGATTGTGCCTCCCAGGAGCGAGATGATTTGGTGTAGGGCAGCGGTAGGGCCCCAGGGG
The DNA here is from genome assembly GCF_048569485.1 of Anomaloglossus baeobatrachus. Lineage (NCBI taxonomy): Eukaryota > Metazoa > Chordata > Amphibia > Anura > Aromobatidae > Anomaloglossus > Anomaloglossus baeobatrachus. The sequence goes on along the minus strand of NC_134354.1, from coordinate 786,704,287 downwards.
CGTGACTACCCTGCCATGATAGAGCCCATGCCCTCTGAACACTGGCCCACAGTAATGGCCGTCCGAGGGGTGGTAGATGTAAAGAAGGGGAGAGTGCCTGTGAGGGTGCTGAACTGCGGGGAGGAAGAAGTCAGGCTTCCCCGTACGCTACCCTTGCCAAGTTGTTCACCCTGGACCCCACACCATCCATGAGGCCATTCCCCCAACCTCACCACCTACTGCCAGCACACACCCATCCCAAGGGGAGTTAGACGAGTGGTGTCGACAGCTACACGTAGGCACTGACGATACCCCTACACATCACAAAGAAGGGGTATACCGGGTGGTACGGGAGTATGAGAGAGTTTTTAGCAAACATCCCCTAGACTTTAGGCAGATTAAAGGGGTCCAACACCATATCCCCACCGGTGAGCACCCCCCTATCAAAGAAAGGTACAGGCCTATTCCCCCTGCACACTACCAATGTGCCAAGGACATGTTGAGGAACATGAAGGAGACAGGGGTTATTAGGGACAGCTGTAGTCCCTGGGCTGCCCCGTTGGTACTGGTTAAGAAGAAGGATGGCACCATGCGGATGTGTGTGGATTACCGAAAAATTAACCAGATAACACATAAGGACGCTTACCCTCTGCCCCGCATTGAGGAATCTCTGGCTGCGCTGAGAACCGCTAATTACTTTTCCACCCTTGACCTCACCAGTGGGTACTGGCAGGTGGCTGTGGCACCAGAAGACCGAGAGAAGACTGCATTTGCTACCCCTATGGGACTCTGCGAGTTTAATAGCATGCCGTTCGGGCTGTGCAATGCCCCTGGAACCTTCCAACGGCTGATGGAATGCTGTCTGGGGCATCTAAACTTTGAGACCGTCCTGCTGTACCTGGATGATGTGATTGTGTACTCCCAGACATATGAAGCCCACCTAGAGCACCTAGCCGAGGTGTTCGCTTCCCTTGCCAAATATGGGATGAAGTTGAAGCCCTCAAAGTGTCATCTGCTGAAACCCAGAGTGCAGTACCTAGGACATGTGGTCGGTGCAGAGGGTGTCGCCCCTGACCCTGAGAAAATCACCGCCATTCAGGACTGGCCGAGGCCGACCACAGTGAAGGAGGTGGGGTATTACCGTCGCTTCATCAAGGGGTACACGAAGATGGCTGCCCCCATGCAAGACCTCCTCGTGGGACAGACCAAAGGTGGTAGACCCCTAGGAGCCCCATTGGTGTGGGAAGAAAGGCATGAGGAATCCTTCCGTCAGCTGAGAGCGGCCCTGACCGGAGAGGAAATCCTAGCATACCCTGATTACAACCACCCCTTCATCCTTTACACCGATGCCAGCAATGTAGGCTTAGGGGCAGTCCTATCCCAGGTCCAAGACGGAAAAGAAAAAGTGATTGCCTATGCCAGCCGGAAGCTCCGACCAACTGAGAGGAACCCTGAGAACTACAGCTCTTTCAAGCTTGAACTCTTGGCACTGGTGTGGGCTATCACCGAGCGGTTTCGCCATTACCTGGCAGCAGCTAAGTTTACCGCTTTCACGGATAATAACCCGCTGACCCACCTGGACACAGCCAAGCTGGGAGCGCTGGAACAGCGGTGGGTGGCCAGGCTAGCCAACTACGATTTCACCATCAAGTACAGGGCCGGCCGTGCCAACGTTAACGCCGATGCACTCTCTCGGATGCCCCACCTGTTGGAAGAAGGGCCCGAGGATGATGACCTCGAGGAGATTGAGTTGCCCGCATTTCATCAGCCACCAACTGAGAAGGTGCATGTCCATCAACAATGGGTAAACCTGCCCAGCCAGGAGTGGCAAGAAGCCCAGGACCAGGCACCCGCTGTCCGCCTAGTCAAGATCCTGGTGAAACAGGGCGCTGCTGGGATAGACCCTGCCGCCCCAGCTGAAGCCCAACGCCTGTGGCGGGAACAGACCCGGCTGTATCTGCACCAGGGGAAGTTGTACCGTGAGCTGATTAACCCAAAGACCATGCGAAGATCCGCCAGTTGGTGATTCCCCAAGCTAACGTGCCCACCGTCCTGCAAGCATACCATGATGGTGCTGGACACTTCGGATGGAAGAAACTAGAGATGCTGTTGAGAGAGCGGTTCTATTGGAGTGGAATGCGGGAATCTGTAGAGGCCTGGTGCCGAGAGTGTGGCCCTTGCACGCTGAGAAGGAAGGATGAGGCCAGCCAGAAGGCGCCCCTACACCCGATCGTTATACATCAACCGCTGGAGTTGATTGCCCTGGACCATGTAAAGCTCACCCCCAGCTGAAGTGGGTACACCTACACTCTAACCATTGTAGACCACTATTCAAGGTTCATGGTGGTTGTCCCAGTCAAAGACCTAACTGGCCGTACCGCCGCTAGAGCGTTCCAGGCTTATTTCTGCCGACCACATGGATACCCTGAGAAGGTGCTTACTGACCAAGGCCCGGCCTTTGAGGCGGAGGTATTCTATGAATTTTGTCAGTTGTACGGCTGCAAGAAAATTCGGACCACGCCTTACCATGCCCAAACCAACGACATGTGTGAGAAGATGAACCATCTGGTCCTGGGCCTCCTCAAGACGTTGCCGCTAGAAGAGCGGAACCTGTGGCCGGAGAAGCTACCTGACTGTCGATATGTACAACAATATCCCTTCCAGTTCAACGAAATGCACCCCAGCATACCTGATGAGGGCACGCCCCGGCCGGCTACCGGTGGATCTGGACATGGGATTGGAAGCCCCAGAAGCACTCCCTTCGACAGCTGAATGGGACACTCGGCGGAGGGTGCAGTATCGACAAATTCAGGAGTATGTTGAGAAGAACTTGAGTCGGAGTCGGGAACAACAGGAGCAGTGCTTCAACCAGAAGGCGTCTGCTGGCCCTTTCCAGCCTGGAGATGTAGTGCTGAAGCGGAAGAGGAGGACCCACAAGCTGGATGATCAATGGGAGCAGACCCCATATGTCATACAGCCCACAGGATGGGAAGATGGGAAGGCCTACCAGGTCAGTCGTGACCAAGGGGGCACTTTGGCCACGGTTTCCCGGGACCATCTACAGAGGTGCCCACTAGCATTGAGGGCAGTGGCTGAAGCTCCGGTTCCTAGACAGGCGGAGAAGGCAAAAGAGGTAATCCACACCGTGATGGGTGACTTTCCAGCAGACTGGCCTACACAGAATGGCGCGGTGATTCTTCCAGTGATACTGTTCCCACAACCCGTGGATGAAGAAGTAATGGAAGTGGTCAACCATGAGCCAGTGCCCAGGGATGAACCTGTACCCAGCTCCCCTATGCCTCCGCCTGCCCCACACGATAGTAGGGAAGAGGAACTGATGGTTTTCTCTGCCCCACTGCCTGCCACCACTGACACCGGACCTCAAAGGTCCACACGTCCCAACCTAGGTAGACCCCCACTTAGGTACAGGGAAACTACTCTTTAAAGGGGGAAAAATTGTGTCTGTGTGTGTGTTAAAAAAGTACCGTTTGAAAGAATGATAAGCCAATTAACATAAAGAAAGTTACCTGATTGACTAACTGTGATTGAAACCGGTCGTTGCCGGCACCGTTGTCCCCGTGGGGATTGTTTCCAAGTTTCACATAAGGGACTCCTTATGGACAAGCCTGAGAACTTGCAAGGCAACCACAAACTTGTGGCTTGTAAATAAAAATGTTGTTTTGTGGCTTTCACCGTTGCCGCCTACGGAGAGGCAGATTGGAGGAAGGGCCCGCAGTGGAGCAGGCTGGGGCCCAGCCACCACCAGAACCGGTGACGATCCTCTGGGGGTTTCAGGGGTTCCCCATGGACGTGGGTCCCCTGAAAAGGACAGAACCCGCTCGGGCAACTTGTGCTGGACTGGGGTCAAGGGGTGCTGCCTGTTTGCTTAGGGGCAGCATCAGGGCCAGGTTGCTTGGGTGGGAGAGAGCGGAAGCCGTAACCGTTTTGCAACGTTAAAGTAAGAATACCTCCCGAAGTGGGAAGATGTTATTTTAATTGAAATCCCTGTTTTACCGTTTATCTTTTTAGTTGTGAAAATAAAACCAGTGATGGACGGGCAGCCCGCGGACGGTCTGCATTTTACTAAGGGGGAATGTGGCGCCCTGGACAAACCAGGGGCCACAGAGAACAACACCTACACACCCCACACTCCCGGTCAGGCACATCAAAGTCAGACACAAACCCTTGTTGCCTTCCTCCAGGGGCTGATGTCCACACCAGGGGGGTGGGCCAGGCGGTTGGCCCCGCCCACCAAGGAGTTCACAGTCCTGGAGGCGGGAAAACCAGGCAGTTCAGTTTGAGAGTGGAAAGTGAGAGGAAGGAAAGTGGTAGAGAAGCCTGAAGTTGGTCCGGGTGTGTGGCCCGGACGGATCAGCAAGGTTGGCAGACGGTGGTGACCGTCTGCAGGAGTGGCCTATCGGAGTCTACCGTAAGGACCGTGGACGGGCGGTGGCCCGGCGATACCGGACCGGTACACAAAGAGAAGTCAGCACCATTTGGCAGGGGCTTACGGACCCCGACAAGGCTAGGAGTCACCGTGAATTTGCCAAATCCGTTAGCGAAGGGAACCTCCTGGGTTTCCCAGCAGCCAAGTCCCGACAGAAGGCAACAGTCCAACAGTGAGAGGAAAACACAGCCACCGCCAAGGCTACCATTCCCAGGGCCAGCGCCTGCGGGCAAAAGGGGCTCCTTCAGCTCCCATCCAAGCTGGGGAGCGGGTTATCGGTGGGAACCCATTGGAACCGTTTACAGTACATAGGTGCAGGGAAAGGCAGTCACCATCAACCCGCCGGGAGAAACAACACCGCAGCCATCTGTGGGACCCGTCCATCCAGCCGTGTGTTTTACCGAGAACTGTGTCCTCATCATTGGCTGAGTGAGTACCACCGTGCCGTGCGGCACAGCGCTGCCCCCGCGACCCTGCACCTCACCAGGCCCCGTAACCCGCCTGCCATCCATCCCTACCCCATCACCGGGCCCCGGGACAACCAACCCCCTACCGACGGAGGGGAGAACTAACATCAAAGCTGCTCCCTGTCACCGCTCCCGGGATCCCCTAGAGCAGAGGTGGTGTCACCAACTTCACCACAACCGTGGGTGGCGTCACGGACAATCACCAAATCCCCACCATACAATCCCCAGTCCCTTTTCAATCACGGGCGAGAAGCGCTGCTCGAGTCCCCGGGATCCAGCCCACCGCTCGAGCCACCACTGAGCAGTAGCGGCAGCCGCAGCAGCAGTGGCCGGACCCGAGCAGTGGGAGAGCGCAGCGTCCCCTCCTCTGCCCGCGACAATACCGTCTACCTTCACTAACACGTGACAGAACGGCCGGTGGTGCAGATCTCACTGATACCAGCATGTCCTGTAATAGGAGCCACCAGGGTAACAAGTCCGTCCATGACATTTTTTCCTCTAGAATCTTCCCCATTCCTGTGATTGATATTATTAGAAGTGGAAGGAACTGCAGCAAATAGAAATGGAGATCCCATAACATTACAAAGAGCTGAGTGCTGAGTAGCAGAGGGCAGAAAAGTCACCAATCCTCTGTTGACCCAAGAACTTCAGAGTCCAGACCTCCTCTGGTAATATCAGAATAAACACTGCATCCGCCGGGGGCTTCATGACAAAGTGTACCGTCCCGTACTCGGCGGCAACCGAGCCGCTCGGGTGGTGGCTCAAGCGTCTCTGGACCCGGGGGCCCTGTGGTCCACTTCGATCTGAAAGGGGGGGCTGGCGTTTTTAGGGGGACGTAGGTATACGGCCGGAGCCGTGTTTGAGTTCGTGACACCACTCATGGGTTGTGGTGAAGGTGGACACCAGCGCTGCGTTTACTGGGCACCCGGGGGAGATGTTGCGCAGCAAGATGTTACCCCCTCCGTGGGTAGGGATGATGGCCCCGGGACCCATTGGGTGTGTTGTTTCGTTGGGCGGTGCAGGGAGGTGCGCGGCCGGAGGGCACTGTTGTACTCACGATTACTAACACACACAAGTCTCTGGTAAACCAAGTTGATGGTGGTCGGTGCCCGCAGCCAGGTGCGTCGGGTCCCCCACCCGGTTGGTGGTCTCTGCCTTTTTCCTGCACCGTGTTGTGTATCTGTGGACTGCCTGCGCTTCAGCGACGGGAGTCCGCTCCCTGGCTTTGGGAATGTCGGGAGAGCCCTTTTGCCCGCAGACGCTGGCCTGTGGGATCTCTCTGCCTGTGCGGTGGCTTTCTATCCCCCTCGTTGGGCTGTTGTCTTCAGTCGAAACTTTGGGTGGGAAAGGACCTATAGTCCAGACCGCAATCAGTTAATTAACTCGGTCCAGTGGCTTCTGGACCTCGTTTGGGTCTGAGTACCCCCCTTTGTGCTCCGGTTTCCGAGTCGGTTCCCCTGGTCGGTACCGGCGGGCCACTACCCTGTCCCATTCCACCACGGTTCCATCGAGCCGTCTTCCCGGCTCCTGCCGGCTGAGGCTACCGCTTGCCTTCTAGCCAAAGGTGCCCGGGCTCCAACCCTGGCACCTGTCAGATTTCTGCAGACCTGGGCACAGGCCTGCTTCTACTCTCCTACACCTCCACTCACTCACAACAACTAGCAACTGACTACTTTTCCCGCCTCAGGCTCTCTGAACTCCTCGGTGGGTGTGGCCAACCGCCTGGCTCCGCTCCCTGGTGTGAAATCAAGCCCTGAGAGGGGTGGCTAGGGTTTTACTGGTTGGCTGGTGACACCTTATTAGGGGGACAGGTGTTGTGTGGGGCGCTATCTGTGACTACCTGGCTAGTCCAGGGCGTCACATGAGCAGCTGCAGCCGTACATCACCAAGCACAATGCCGAGCAATACATCACCAAGCACAATGCTGAGCCATACATCACCAAGCACAATGCTGAGCCATACATCACCAAGCACAATGCTGAGCCGTACATCACCAAGCACAATGGCGAGCCATACATCACCAAGCACAATGCCGAGCCGTACATCACCAAGCACAATGCCAAGCTATACATCACCAAGCACAATGCCGAGCCGTACATCACCAAGCATAATGCTGAGCCGTACATCACCAAGCACAATGCCGAACCATACATCACCAAGCACAATGCTGAGCCGTACATCACCAAGCACAATGCCGAGCCAGACATCACCAAGCACAATGCTGAGCCGTACATCACCAAGCACAACGCTGAGCCGTACATCACCAAGCACAATGCTGAGCCGTACATCACCAAGCACAGTGCCGAGCCGTACATCACCAAGCACAATGCTGAGCCGTACATCACCAAGCACAATGCCGAGCCATACATTACCAAGCACAATGCTGAGCCATACATCACCAAGCACAATGCCGAGCCGTACATCACCAAGCACAATGCCGAGCCATACATCACCAAGCACAATGCTGAGCCATACATCACCAAGCACAATGCCGAGCCGTACATCACCAAGCACAATGCTGAGCCATACATCACCAAGCACAATGCCGAGCCGTACATCACCAAGCACAATGCTGAGCCGTACATCACCAAGCACAATGCCGAGCCAGACATCACCAAGCACAATGCCGAGCCATACATTACCAAGTACAATGCCGAATCGTACATCACCAGGCACAATGCCGAATCGTACATCACCAGGCACAATGCCGAGCTGTATATCAGCAAGCACAATGCAGAGCATTGGATGGAGAGGTGTAAAGCCGCCACCATCGGACTCTGGAGGAGATGTGTTCTGTGCATTGACGGATCGCACTGCACTATGTCCGATGCGTTTGGTTAATGGAGGACATTACCCCCTGACTGCATTGTGCTTGCTGTACAGATGATGGCGGAGTCTCTGGGCTGTTATCGGGGGTCGGCCCCAGACCCTTCTTGTTCAATTGTGCTGCTTAATTTATTTTCCATATATTTGTTTTTCATATACGTCCTCACTACTGCTTCTTTTACCACTACCATGGGCGTAACGTCTGTGGTCGCAAAAATCGCGACTGTGACCGGTCCCAGCAGGGTTAGGGGCCTGGCGCTCACCCTGCAGAGAAACAGCCGACTCCTCTCTGTGAGAGGGGAGCTATGCTGTTCAGTGGCAGACTACGCGGTCGCTATGGGGCCCCGTGAGTCAGGGCGGCCCAGTGTCAGAGGCGGCATTGGGCCCCTCTCGCCGGTCATTGCACACAGCAATGATGAAGGATGGAGCATAGCGATAACTAAATCATTCCTCATGCTCCCCCTGTGCTTGCACTCGACATCTCTGTCGATGGGCCCTGGACCCAGCATAAGACCCATGCTATGCTTCCCTGCAGCTCTCAGCTCTGCTCAGTGCTCTGCAGGACACTCTGCCCCTCCCCCGGCTAATAGGGCAAGGGAGAAGATGTCGGGACCCACCACTCAAGAGAGGACGGAGGCCGTAGCCAAAGAGGATCTGATTCCTAAAGTTGTGTCTGTGGAGCTGATTCCTGCAGGAGAGAAGGGCAGGGCTGAGGGGCGGAAGGAAGATGGAGGCTGCACAGCTCCACATTCACAGCAAGAGAGGGGGACAGAGCTGAGGGGCAGCAGGAAGATGGAGTCCGCACAGCTTTACATCCACAGCAGGAGAAGAAGAGCAGGAACAACTTTACAGAATGGCCGGAGCACTGACCCCCCTCCCCCCGGGCATGTGTGGAGGCCAGCATGACACTGATTGAAGTGGAGGTCATGATGTCACAGGTGGGGGAGGGGGAGTAAGTTAGGGTACAGTTAAAAGGTGAAGCTGGGGGAGGAGCAGCACTTTTCTCGCTCTGGGACACCAGTGAAAGTCCCACCCGCCCTCCCTAAAGATTTTGAGTTCGCAATGGGCTGCAAGTCTTGTGGGAGGCGGTATTGAAGTTTATCGGGTCGTAGTGGCCTGGTGGCAGGTTTATTGGCGGGTCCTTGAAGTTGGTTTTAAATTGGTTCGGGGAACCCATCCGAGTATGGATCCCCTCATTGGCAGAATGGTTGGTCACCTGGTGATTTTTGGGGGATCCCGACGGGGTATGTCGGGGCCCCCGTGGGTGTTTTTGGTGGTTAATGAAGGAATAACCCTTCTTTGGTGCTCCTGAGCCAGTGTGGGTAACGGCTGGGAGAAATTTGGCTATATGGCTTGGTTATGGGAATCACCAGGGTTTTAGCTTCAAGGACCTTACCACAATGCAAATTTTTACATCTTATGTATTTGTTTAATAAATGGCTGCTATGGCCAAAATTATCCAAAAGTTAAATTGGTGTCTGAGTGGTTATTAGCGGATAAGGGGGAATTGAAAAAAGGGGTGTGTATGCTTAATTTTGGCCGGAATCTACAATTCCAGGGTCAAGGCAGGAAAAACTCCACTTATGAAGAAACATGTTTTTTCAGTTAGTACCTGTTCACATTTGTTGGATGTGCGGGTCAGTTTTTCGATATTTCTAGTGAGTCTCTTTCTGACTGGGCACTCCACCCTAAGACCTGGCTGTTCATAACCATTATAGCAGGAGCCTAGCTGCCCATACATGGAGGTTTGTAGTCCAAATAGTGGCATTTTTCCCAGATATGGATGTTTTTAACCTACATAGTGGCATTTAAGTTAGGTTCCCGGAATACAGAGATATACCTTGCCGTTTGGTTTCCAGGCTTACATGCATTGGCCAATACATAAACTAAATATCTCTCTTTTGCAGTAATGAAGTGCCATATTTTCCCTAGTACATTTTTGGCTTTTTCAGTGTGCCACTGTTTGCATTTATAATAGCCATTGGCAAGGAGACAGACGGTGGTGGCCGCCTGCAGGAGCTGGGATTACAGCCGGTGGAACCGTAGGGACCGGGGTCGGGCGGTGACCCACCGGTACCGAACCGGGGAACCGATTGGAAACCGGAGCACCAGGAGGGGTACTCAAACCCGGACAAAGCCCTGAACCGACAGGGCTGAGTCAAATCAACTGATTGAGGACTGGACTTAAGGACCTATCCCACACAAGCTCCATTAGAAGACAACAGCCCAACCATACAGGGTAAAGCCACCGCCAAGGCATAGAGACCCAAAGGGCCAGCGTCTGGGGGCAAACGGGCTCCTACGGCATATACAAGTCGGGGAGCGGACTACCGGTGTCTAGGCATAGGAGTCAAACATTTACACACAGAGGTGCAGGAGAAAGGCAGAAACCACCAACCTATTCTGGGAGAAGCTGCAGCCGGATGCAGGCCCCGATCATCACTCCGTTTGGTTTACCAGAAACTCCAGTGTATTGTGTCAGAGTGAGTACACCAGTGCCTTCGAGCCGCGCACCGTGCCGCACCGCACCAGCGTCCAACACGCTCTTCCGCCAGCACGCACCTCCCTCGGGCCCCCGGGACCATCATTCTCCTACCCACGGAGGGGTCAACACCAAGCTGCGCAACACCGTCCCCGGGAGGCAACGGCAGCGGTGGTGTCAATCTATTCACCACTACCCGTGGGTGGCGTCACGAACTTAAAATCCAAACCAAACAACCGCGGCCCCGGCCGTGGAACTCCTCTGTCAGGCGTCCCCCGCTCCACAGCCTCCAGCCCCCATCACCTGCGGTCCCCAGGCGGCTCGGTCCCCGCTCCCGGCGCCCGTCGGCAGCTCTGCTCCAGGCCGGCTCCCCTGCCTCCTGTTCACCGCTCCCTGCCCTGGCTTCTGGCACCCGGGCCTCGCGCATGCGCATTAGGGCGCGCGCGCGGTCATTGACCCTTTCTTAAAGGGCCAGTGTCCTCCAACAGGATATTGAAGGATCAGGTACTGGGTATATAGGGGGATCCTTTCCAAGTGGGCGGGGCCTGTTCTGTTTTCTAAGCTAGGAGTCAGGTCTCCTTGTGTCTGTGATATACTCACCTATCTCTCTCGTAGAGCCGCTCCTGCCTCGCCAACCGGTCCTGACGATACCCGAACCCCGAACGGTGACGGCCTGCTATCCCGTCAGTTCCTGCCATCTCCGATCCCTGTGGTGACCCGTCTTCTCGCTCCATTGGTTCCGGACTCTGCCTGACGACATCTCGGCCTCCGAACCTGAGCTCCGTCACCCGGACTACCATCAGAGACCCCGTGGTCCCAGGGACTTCTTTACTCCACTCCTCTAAACGGACTGTCCTGCTAGTGCTCCGGCTACCGGGCACCTTGCCCTCGGTGAGGTGTTCAGCCCAGTGGATCCACCTCCTGGGTCTGCCCGTCCACCTGGCCCTAACACATTCCCTGAGGAGCACCTACACTGCTCAATAATCTGCTAGACACAACCACTCCCATCTGTACACACTGTGGCCGATCTGATAGGTAGTCAGTTATCCAATTTCTCATCCCCTCCTCCACCTTCATATCAGTCATCTTTTTGTGCAGTAAAAGTGGCTGCAGGGTGTTAAATGCACTCGAGAAATCGAAGAACATCGCTCGCACAGTGGTTCCATCATTCTCCAAAAATGAATGTACAGTATGTAACAGAGAAAGAATAGCATCGTCCACCCCCAATCTATGCCGGTAAGCAAACTGTAGGGGATCAATAAAAACCTTCTCCCTCGGACTCAAGTGAGCAAGCACTAATCTTTCCAAGGCCTTCATAGCATGAGATGTTAAGGCTACAGGACGATAGTCATTTAGGGTTGCAGGAGAAGTAGTCTTGGGTACCGGAACCAGACAGGACATTTTCCATAACACTGGTACCCTCTGTGTTTGTAGACTCCGGTTAAATAGGTGTGTAAAGACCATACACAGCTGGTCTGCACACACTTTAAGGACACGTGGACTGAGTCCATCTGGCCCTGCAGCTTTACCAATGTTAAGTGACTTAAACTGCCTCCTCACATCATTTTCGGAGACTCTGAAATTAGTCTGCTCATCCTCCAATATCAATGTTGCAGAATTTGCACCAGATCCATATCCTCTGTCTGTTGGCATTACACATGTATTGCTAAATCTATTGAAATACTCATTCATCTCATTAGCCTTGTCCATTTCTCCACCCCCATGCTCAGACCTCACCTTAAACCCAGTCAGTAATTTCATTCCTGACCAAAACTCCCTGGAATTATTGTGGGACAGTTTCTTTTCAAGTTTAATTCTGAAAACTTCCTGGACCTCTTTTATTTTATACTTCAATTCATACTGTATCATTTTAATTTCCTCTTTGTCACCTAATTTAAATGCCTTTTTTTTCCTGTTGAGCAAATGCTTCAATTATTTTGTTATTATATTATTTTGTTATATTTGTTATTTGCAAAACACCTAATCTTTTTAACAGGCACCAACATATCAATGCAGACGTTAATGTAGTCAGTCACTCTACCAACAACTTAATTAACATTTGTATACTCGTCCATTGTCCCTAGCAACACATCCCAGTCTGTAAGATGAAAGCAATCCTGTAGAGCCTTTTCATTTGTTGGATTCCGCTTCCTAATTGTTTTAATTGTAGCAGGTTGTTTACTAACAACAGGTTGGTAAACTGGTGACAATAGTATAAGATTGTGATCGGATTTCCCCAAGGGCAGCAGGGCAGACGATGCATAAGGGGTGCTTCACACACAGCGAGCTCGCTGCCGAGATCGCTGCTGAGTCACGCTTTTTGTGACGCAGCAGTGACCTCATTAGCGATCTCGCTGTGTGTGACAATGAGCAGCGATCTGGCCCCTGCTGCGAGATCGCTGCTCGTTACACACAGCCCTGGTTCGTTTTCTTCAAAGCCGCTCTCCTGCTGTGACACACAGATCGCTGTGTGTGACAGCAAGAGAGCGACAAATGAAGCAAGCAGGGAGCAGGAGCCGGCGTCTGACAGCTGAGGTAAGCTGTATCCAAGATAAACATCGGGTAACCAAGGTGGTTACCCGATATTTACCTTAGTTACGAGCCTCTGCAGCTCTCACGCTGCCTGTGCTGCCGGCTCCGGCTCTCTGCACATGTAGCTGCTGTACACATCGGGTTAATTAACACGATGTGTACAGCAGCTAGGAGAGCAAGGAGCCAGCGCTAAGCAGTGTGCGCGGCTCCCTGCTCTCTGCACATGTAGCTGCATTACACATCGGGTTAATTAACCCGATGTGTACTGTAGCTAGGAGAGCAAGGAGCCAGCGCTCAGTGTGCGCGGCTCCCTGCTCCCTGCTCACACTGGTAACTAATGTAAACATCGGGTAACCATACCCGATGTTTACCTTAGTTACCAGTCTCCGCAGCTTCCAGACGGCGGCTCCGTGCAAGCGCAGCGTCGCTTGCACGTCGCTGCTGGCTGGGGGCTGTTCACTGGTCGCTGGTGAGATCTGCCTGTTTGACAGCTCACCAGCGACCATGTAGCGATGCAGCAGCGATCCTGACCAGGTCAGATCGCTGGTCGGATCGCTGCTGCATCGCTAAGTGTGAAGGTACCCTAAGTATTCTTGACATTAGCATAAAGTAAATCTAAAATAATTTTGTCACGTGTTGTACATTTAACAAATTGATAGAATTTAGGTAAAGCAGTTGAAATTTTAGCCCGATTAAAATCCCCATAGATTACAGTGAGTTGGGGTGTTTCATCTGGAGCCGAGCAATGACTCTTGACAGCACTTCTCCTGCAGCCTCATGGTTTGCTGATGGTTGTATGTACAACACTATTGCAATTACGAGGGAGACTTCTCTAGGAATATAGTAAGGTCTGAGGCCAACGGCTAGCAGTTCAATGTTCGGACAACAATGGTGCTCCCTTACTGTCACATGCCCCTGATTACACCATCCGTTGTTTATGTAGAGTATAACTCCTCCACCCTTTATTTGCCACTCTTCATAATGTCTCTATCAGCCCGGACCATGTGAAATCCTGGTACTGAAACACTTGAGTCAGGGATCTCTCCATGTAACCAAGTTTCAGTAAAATACATCAAGCTGCATTCCTTGTACTCCCTCTGGGTCCGAATTAGTGCCAGCAGTTCATCCGACTTATTTCCCAGTGATTGAACATTCCCCATGATGATGGACGGGACCACAGGTTTAAACCGTCTTCGCCTTGCCTTAAGTTTTTTGCCAGCTCTGCAACCTCTGAAAGGTCTCCTTACCTCACATGGGACACGTGGTCTACCCACTGCAGGAGAAGACATTAGCCTGCGCAGATCCAGAAGTCGGCCCCTTGAATAAACAACACGTTTAGGAACAGACTTTGAGACATCAATCAAATCCTTGTCCATGTTTGTCGCACCAAGCCCGTCCGTAGTAGATGGCATACAGTGTTCGTCTCCAGACATAGATGGCTGTACCAATTCCCAGTCAGGTAGTGGCCGCCTGGCAGTAGGTGCATATAATACCAGTCCTAGGTTACAATGGTGAGCTCAGATATATAATATATATATACATATACACAGATAGCTGTGGGTAGTAGCATACATCCAAGGGAAACATTCCAGAGGATCCAAGGTTCAGAAGCAAAAAGGTACTGGAGAAAATTCCTTAGAAGTTCCAAAATTGAGGTTCAGAAAGAAAAGGTTCAAACAAAACAAAATAATTCCAAATTAATTGCTGCTGCAATGGGCTGCCACTAGCACGGCGCCTTATTGTCTTCATCCAGCAGAGAGCAGACAGACATATCTGCTCTCTTAGGAAGCTAGGTCACCAACATGACCTATATATCATCTATACACAGCATAATTGGCCCACAGCTCCCGTATACAAAGTGTAATGGGCCAAAAATTCCACTATACACAGTATGATGGACCCACAGCTAACCTATAAACCGCCCTCACATCTCCCCTACAATGAGCCAACAGCTCCCCTATACACAGTATCATGACCCCACAGCTCCCTATACACAGTATCATGCCCCCACAGCTCCCTATACACAGTATGATGACCCCACAGCTCCCCTGTACACAATATAATGGTCTCATAGCTCCTCTGCACACAGTATTATGGGCCTACAACTCCCCTATACACAGTATGATGGGCCCACAGCTCCTCTATACACAGGGTGATGTTCTCAAAGCTCCCCTATACACAGTATAATTGGCCAACAGCTGTTCTACACACAGTATTATGGATCCTGACTAACCTATATGCAGCCCTCACATCTCCCCTAAACACAGTGCGACGAGCACACAGCTCCCCTATGCACAGTATGATGCCCCACAGCTCCCTATACACAGTATGATGGACCCACAGCTTCCCTATACACAGCTTCCCTATACAGAGTACAATGGACCCACATATCCATTATACACAGTATAATGGGCATACAGCTCCTCTATACACAGTATAATGGGCTCACAGCTCCCCTATACACAATATGGTGGGTACACAGCTCCCCTATACACAATATGATGGGTTCACAGCTCCCCTATACACAGTATGGAGGACCCACGGCTCTTCTATACATAGTACGATGGGCTCACAGCTCCCCTATACACATTATAATGGGCCGACAGCTCCCCTATACCCAGTATGATGAGCCCACAGTTCCCCTATACACTGTATAACAGCCTCAAAACTCCGTATACACAGCATGATGGGCCCACAGCTCCCCTATACACATTATAATGAGCCGACAGCTCCCCTATACCCAGTATGATGGGCCCACAGTTCCTCTATACACTGTATAACAGCCTCACAACTCCGTATACACAGCATGATGGGCTCACAACTCCCTACACATAGTATAATGCCTCCAAATCTCCCCTATACACGGTATATTGGGCTCTCAGCACCACTATACACAGTATGGAGGACCCACAGCTCTTCTATACACAGTACGATGGGCTCACAGCTCCCCTATACACATTATAATGGGCCGACAGCTCCCCTATACACAGTATGATGGGCCCACAGCTCCCCTATACACAGTATGATGGGCCCACAGCTCCCCTATACACATTATAATGGGCCGACAGCTCCCCTATACACATTATAATGAGCCCACAGCTCCCCTATACACAGTATGATGGGCTCACAGCTCCCCTATACACATTATAATGGGCCGACAGCTCCCCTATACCCAGTATGATGGGCCCACAGTTCCTCTATACACTGTATAACAGCCTCACAACTCCGTATACACAGCATGATGGGCTCACTTCCTACACATAGTATAATGCCTCCAAATCTCCCCTATACACCGTATATTGGGCTCACAGCACCACTATACACAGTATGATGGACCCACAGCTTCCCTATACACAGTATGATGAGCCAACAGCTCCACTATACACAGTAGTTGTTTCGCTAGTGGTATTTATGTTGTCTCTTGGGCCTGTTTTGTGGAGCAGTTTGCTGGTATTTCTTTGCCTTTCTGACCATTTTTCGTCACACTCAATTTAAACAGATGCAAACCCATTTAATAAAATTATTTTTGCATCTTCTCACTCTTAATAATTTATATATTTCTTGAATTTTGAATGCATGTTATTTCTGTAATTATTATAATCTAATGGATTGACTCGTGCTCAGAGGTGACCTTCAACATGCTAATTAACGTGATATGTCCTGTTATTTCGATGTCTGTGAATCTCCCCGACTGGAATAACAGCTCGGCCCTCGGGGACACCTGGCGATGATATATTGGAGTTATGTTCAGGGAGTTATTGGAGGATCTGCCGCGTATTCTGACATTCCCAGTATTAATGTTATCCCTTCACGAGGACAAGATGGAGCAGATACAAAACTGAATATCTGAAGGGTGAAAAACCAATAAAAACCTTCTGAGTGTGGTAAGTAATTAGCAATGAGAATGGGCAGGTTTGACATGTGACTGCATCTCATGGTTTTCCACAAAGGTTGTTAAATGGGGCAAAACATGGCTCAAAATATGACAAAGTCACATAACACGTGTAGCACGATGGATTTGCCACAATGTGCTACGTTAGATGAACTTGTCTTTCTTACATTTATACAACATATTCTGTGCTTAGATGTTCCTTCTGACCAGAATTCCAGGATATCTATTATATACAGTGTCTTCCTTTTTCTCTTTTCGAAAAGTCTAGTTGGAGAAAACTTAATTTGTCATCTTTCCACCATCTCCATTAATCAATCACTCAATCACCGTAGTGGCTCCCATAATGTCCCATGTAGGTTACCTTGGTGTAACTTGTCCTACAAATGGCGCAGATGAGCTCTTAGCTCCTCCTGTCATCTCCAAGCAAAAAATATTTCTAGAGGTCACTATTTTCTCAGCCTTGATTCAAGAAAAATGCTACCAAATGCCCTCATCATCTTCCACTTAGACTACTGCAACATTCTTCTCTGCAGCCTTCCATTTCCTGCACCTCCAATTCATCCTTAAATCCTTAATTCTGCCACCCTCTTAATTTACTTATCCCATTATTACTCCTCTTTCTTTTCCCTTTTTCTGGCTATCTCTCATTCTAGGTATGGGTAAGTACTATGCGAATGGCGAAAGGAAAGGGAAGGGAAACCCTGTGTCTAGAGAAGGAGGAGATGGTGACCTCTCCAGGTCTACCGCTGGACCTGGATTCCCACACAGCCTTTGATAGGTTCTGCACCGAGCCGGATACCTGACCCTAGGCTGATCCTGATCTGGGCACTAGGTAGCTCTTCATCAACCCCACTAGGCGCACAGGCTAAAGAACACACAGGGATAATAAACAAGGGAAAACTACAAATAACTTATCTCTACTTGTCTCAGGGAGAGAAGCTGCAACAAGCACCAAGATTCTCCTGATGTATTCAAGCTGCCTGCTTGTATTGAAGATTTAATAAAGATGTATCAAATATCACCAGCAACGAGCAATAGGAAATTAAGGTATACAAAGACAATGAAAGTACTGATGTACAGCAGCTGACAAGCTGAATAGCGTCCCTGGATCTTAACCCCTTAACGACCCATGACGTACTAGATACGTCATGGATCGTGTGCCGGTAAGCCCCGCCCCCTGCTGCCGGCAGGCGGCGGCGAGACGCGCACATATCAGCTGTTATCAACAGCTGATATGTGTGCCTGCTAGCCGCGGGTGGAATCGCTTCCACCCGCGGCCATTAACCCCTTACATTTCGCTGCCAAAGTCTTGGCAGCGATATGTATATGGGCGCCGCCATGACTTACCCCGCCCCCACCGGAAGTCACGTGACATGATCACGTGACTTTTGGCGGTTGCCATGGTAGCACAGGGTCATGTGATGACGCCTGTAGCTAACATGAATCACTTCCTCTCAATGCCGGAATACAGCCGGCATTAAAAGTGAAGCAGCAAATCTGCAGTTCTCAGCTCTGTAGCTGAGATCTGCAGATAGTGCAGAGCGATCGGATTGCTGATCGCAATAGCCCCCTAGGGGGACTAGTAAAATAAAAAAAAAAGTAAAAAAAAAAAAAGTTTTAAAAAATTAAAAAAAAATAAAAAAACCTAAAAGTTCAAATCACCCCCCTTTCTCCCCATTGAAAATTAAAGGGTTAAAAAAATAAAAAAATACACACATATTTGGTATCGCCACGTTCAGAAATGCCCGATCTATCAAAATATAAAATCAATGAATCTGATCAGTAAACGGCGTAGCGGCAAAAAAATTCCAAACGCCAAAATTATGTTTTTTGGTCGCCGCAAATTTTGCGCAAAATGCAATAACAGGCGATCAAAACGTAGCATCTGCGCAAAAATAGTACCGTTAAGAACGTCAGGTCGAGATGCAAAAAATAAGCCATCACTGAGCCTCAGATCCTGAAAAATGAGAACGCTACGGGTTTTGGAAAATGGCGCAAAACGTGCGCCACGTTTTTTGGACAAGCTTGTGAATTTTTTTTAACCCCTTAGATACAAGTAAACCTATACATGTTTGGTGTCTACAAACTTGCACCGACCTGAGGCATCATACCCACACATCAGTTTTACCATATAGTGAACACGGTGAATAAAATATCCCAAAAACTATTGTACAATCCCACTTTTTTTGCAATTTTTCCGCACTTGGAATTTTTTTGCCGTTTTCCAGTGCACTATATGGTAAAACTTATGGTTTCATTTAAAAGTACAACTCGTCCCGCAGAAAACAAGCCCTCATATGGCAAGATTGATGGAAAAATAAAAAAGTTATGCCTCTCGGAAGAAGGGGAGCAAAAAACAAAAACGCAAAAACGGAAAGTGCCCGGGGGCTGAAGGGGTTAAAGGGAAATGGATGAAAACCAAGCAGAAATGATAGAAGGTCAGGGAGCAGTGTGTGAAGCCAAACACTATGACCTTCTATAGCCGGACACCACAGAACTGTCTGTCACCCGGGACATACCCATGACACTACCTATTGCCCAATAACTTATTATTATAAGGCTGTCCCGTCTATACATCCCTGACTTATTCTTCTACCACCGACACGCACACAATCTCTGGTACTCACAAGGCTTCATCTCTTTCCTTCTGCTCATAAAAGTCACTTCCGAGATTTCTCCCGTGCTTCCCTGATACTCTAGAACTTATTACACCGGCCGGTCACAATCATCTTTAAATGCAGCCTGGGAACCCACTTCTTAAAACAATGCTTCAATAACCCTACTACCGTGTGAGCAGCTCCAAGCCTCATGGTCTCCTTCCCCCTTCCCTCACACATTGTGAGCCCTCGGGGGCAGGAGCTTCTTTTCCTCTATTACTCACATGTATATTTGTATTTGTTTGCAACTTCTGATAAATATCGGTTATTGGACCAGAGAAATACTATAATGGAGCAATTCTAAGAGATGTTCTTTAATTCATTTTTTGGAAAGCACAATGTCAGTAAGGCCTCAGTAGAAGCCATGCTTTATTATGATGTGCGGTAATATGGTCAGTTTTACTATTATAGTTAGGAACTCCTTAAAGTATTTTGGTTTAGAGAAGGAAGGTACGGACGCCTGGCCATAGGGGCTCTGCACTCCTTCGCCAGAAGCAGTCGGTGTGTGTAGATCACTTCGGGCAGGGTATATGACACTTACTGTTCTCTTCAGGGTGGTGTTCATCACCCCACAGCCGGTCTCCATCATAGACGCAGTAGAGAAATACTTGACATGAGAATTCTTTTGGCAACCATAACTTGAACAGTTTATTGTCCTTCTCACTGACAGATATGGTCTCACTTCAATGGTACTGCTGTATTTGTTCACTGGGGTACTCTCTCTCAGCCTATCCCCACTATCTTGTACCTCTTGACCGCAAGCTGCCGGCCTGTAACTCCATTCCCCCACTCTAGTCTCTCTGCTGTCCGGTTCTTTACCCCCAATGACTCTTTAGATGCTTTACTCTTAAGCCCGTCGGGGTGAGCAGTAGACTCCGGACCATACAGGGATACCTCCAGGTTCCCTTACCGACACTTACTGCATGCCGTGTCTTTAGTCCTCGAAACCTCGTGCAGATCTGACTCCTCACCGGGCCCATCTCTCCAACTAACCCACTGACCATGTGACACTCCTCCACTTCTGAGTCTGAACCCCCTCCATACCAGGGGAAGTGTCCGACACTGTTTACATCTACTGAAACCCAACTGCTGCTAATACAGGGCACTATACCTTAATACATTTGCATCACATTAAACATTACATAAACATACTCCTTACATTATTGGGACTCAACGCTACGTGGCGCCGGCCACTACATCAAGAAACCGCATTTTGAAAGTAGCAGCACATTATAATATTTTAGCAACATTTGCAATACAGGGGGAATAACATAACACAATAGTGGTAAGGGTGACCACCAGATGAGACTGGTGTACTGCCATGTCTGAATGGCTGTGTTAACTTTTTTAAAAGTTTCGATTTAATCACTGCCTGATTGGCAGCTCCTCAAGGTCTCTCTTCCCTGCTGAGATCTCACATTGCTCACTACAAGCTGCAGCTGTCAGTCAATCTGTCAGACGATTTCAGTGGGCTGAGAATAGTTAATAATTTCTTTACCTTTTTATCAATATACTTTGCAATCTCGAATTCCTACTCTTTGCACAATAAAGTATATAGGACACGTCTCTATAGGCTTCTAGCAGGACCATTCCTATGTTTTCTGCTGTCTTTTGGAGAAATAGTGAATTGTCTTTCCTCTCCGTAGTGCAATGCAAAAAAAATCTGAAGTGAATAAACGCAATTCCACCATTGTTTTTGGCATTTTGTTATTACAACATTCATTGTGCAATAAAAATGATATTAAACATAATTATTTTAGTATTATTTTCTTACAAAAAAAGTTTTTGCACAAGTTTGGAAAAAAAAATCTAGTTCAGTTGCCATTTTCCAAGTCAAATTACGATTTTGTTTTTTTTTTGGGGTGGAGGGAGGTGGTCATTCATTTAGTTCTGTGAAGGTTATTTTTTTGCTAACTTTTTTATACCATTTTGGTGTAATTATGACATTTTGATCACTTTTCATTTCATTTTTAGAGAAGTCAATTGAGAGAAAAAAATTTTTTTCGGACATTTCAATTTTCTTTTCTTTTTATGGTATTTGCCCTCCTATGGGTTAATTAATTTTATACTTTGATCATTTTGATATAGAGATACCAAATATGTGTATTTAATTATTGTTATTATTATTATTATTATCTTTATCTTTAACAGGGAAAAAGACTGGTGTTTCAACTTTTTGTTTTACATTTTTCATTTTTTATATATATTTAAAAAGTTTTACTTTATTTTTTAGTTCTCTTAGGCAAATTGAACCTGCGATTGTCTGATTGCTTATGCTATTTACTGTAATACGAAAGTATAGAAAATACCATTTCAGCTCACCTGATAAAGTGCATGGTGCAGAGCAGCTCCACGGACAATCCAAAAGTAGAAATAGTACCAGCACAAATCCGTAAAAAATATTTTTAATTTTATTCAATGCAAAAAAGACATAAAAACAAGAAGGTAGGTGGATTAAAAATGAAAAATGATGATTTTTTATTTTTAATCCATCTACCTTTTTGTTTTTATGCTTTTTTGCATTGAATAAAATTGAAAACAAAAATTACGGATCTGTGCTGGTACTATTTCTATTTTTGAATAATACAAAAGTGTTGGAGTATATACACAAATCATGGTTTCCTATGAAGCTCATTAGAGAGCCAAACGGCAGTTAGGAGAGTAATTAGAAGGCCCTTTGGAAACACAAGGGTGGTGCTCTCCTACACATTTTTATACAATAGGTTCCAATCAGTCTGGGAAGAGACAATGGTTAACTTCTCTTGATTTAACAAAGAATAGGACCCATATATCTGGCCTAATTAAGAATAGTGCACCTTCACATAAGTGGGCAGAGACTGAGTCGTCACAGGCCCCGACTGCCAATGTGACCTATCGGTACGCTCCATTTCAATGATGCTGTCAATGATGCAAGTGGAGTGGACTCAGCTCCTGAGCCTGATAAAAACACCCTGATCAGCTCTTCGGCATTACCAAGGATGAGTTAGTAGGTGGCAACCTCAGTTGGTGGCATTTTGCTTAGTTACAATGATTTTCTTCTTTGACAGATTCTCTTTAGACCCTCATCAATTCAGAACAAAGAGAGGATATACAAAGCCATCACAACACATCCCTGAATTACACCAAACGTTTACTGTTTTAGAAAAACTTTGTATTGCTTAATATCTCAAGTGGTGTCTTTGTGTAGGGGTATTGCCCCTACGAATGGTAAAAAAGCACTTTGCCTTTAAGAGACAGTGCCCCTGTTTCCTTTGTACCATGGACTGGTCGGTTCAGCTGGCGCCTTCCCTAGAAACTGAGAGCATTTGGACTAACCCAGCCTAAAGTGCGGGAAAGAAAGGAGGAGGTTCAGAAGAGCTTAGGGTGGGAACAGGACGAGTTGGGCCTGTGTGTGTGCAGAGAGAGAGAGGGACGCTGCCTCTGTGGAGTCAGAGAACCATGGTGTCGGGAGAGGTTCGGTGCCAGCTGCGTGAACCTTAACTCCAGCCAGACCATTAGAGTCCCCTGGTTGCTGTTGTGCGAGTACTAAACTGAGAAACATCCCCAAGGCCAGCAAAGCCAAACTGAGGGGCCCAGAGATTCCGGGTCTACGATAGAAGGAAAGTTCCCCTTTGCCCCGCTGGAAGAAGTGCGTATCAGCGAATATCATGGGACTTAAACCACATGAGTGGACTGATTCCACTGCAGTGGCACCATTACTCATTGTGAGCACTTTGTAGGGCGTAGCGTAGGCCACAGTAGTCAGAGTGCGGCATCTACGTGGCCCTGATGGCAGAGTCCAGGTAGGTCGTAATGTAGTGTAGTTGCTAACACACTTTGCCTGTGTACCGTCCCGTGCCAGCGTCCGGTTATCTCGGATCCGGAGCCGCGGTTGCTTGAGGGGTCTCCGGACCCGAGGGTTTCGCGCGGACACTCAAATGTCAAGAGAAAAGGGGGAATATATACAAGGGATTGAAAGTTCGTGACGCCACCCACGGTGCGTGGTAATATCAGAGACCACCGCTGCTGTTGGGGAGCCCGGTGATGATGTTGAAGCAGCAGGATGTTTAACCCCTCCGTGGGTAGGGGGTTTGGTTTCCCGGGGCCTATTGGGGTAGTTGGCGTTTGGGGTGTCATTGGGGATAGGAGAAGATTTTTCTGTGTACTCAGTCCAGAAATAACCACACCGACAGCTTGTAAACCAGAGTTCTGAGCACCACTGCAGCGTAGAGGGAGCACGCTTGGGTCTGTGGCCTTGGTGTTGCGGTTAGTCTGTGGCCCTTTGCTTGGCACCTGTGTTTTTCTTTGGACCCTCAAGTCTGAAACTTTTCAGGTCCCGCTCACCCGTATGGCTAACGGAGTGAGCTTGTTCTCAGGGTTCACGCATAGGATTTCTTTGGATTGTATTGGGAAAGTCCTATCCCATCAGTGCGCTAGTACCCCGATTTTGGAGCGGGTTGGGGATGACACTTGAAGTCTTCACCCCCGTCGGGTAAATTACCAGGATGTGTGAAGCTACTTCCCGGCCTAGGGTCCACGTACCCCGTCGTGCCCTGGCCCCTGCCCGGTGATAGCTCAAGGCCGCCGGTCACCCTCCTCGGCAGTCCATTCCCCTTGACACAATCCCCTGAGACCAGGGTTCCAGCTCCTACCAGGCCCAGACCAACGTCTGTCACCTAGTAACTACAGGAGCATTGCTCCCTGACCTCTCCTCATGAGGGTCACTACTCCACCACCTCTCCTTTCACTCTCTACTGCTCAACTGTCACTTTCCCACTTTTCCCTACCAACCCCCCCATATGGGCGGCCCTATTCCCTTCAGGACCCCCAATGGTGTGTCTGGTGGGTCTAATGTAAAGTGTTCCTAGGATTTTGATTGGCTCAGCTGTTAACAACACCAAAGGACCAGGATCCGTAACCAAGGAGGGTGGATACTGTGCTGAAGGGCAGATTGCACAATACCCTGTGATGACCTGATAGGCCAGGGCGTCACACCTGTCTAGTATGCTGCCTACCAGTTTTTGTAATAGTTGGGGCGACGCACTCCAGCAAGAATCTGAAGATTGTTAAGTTTTACTGTTGTCGCATTGCATACCCCTATTTGCTTGCATAACTTCTTCATTTCTGCTTGCAAATAAAGCTGCACCCTTGTTTCTTCAACCTCGTCTTGTGTACCATAATTGTACTCTGCACCGTGGTAGTCCCTTGACCATCGCTTCATTTGCATAAAAGTGAACACTTACTCCTGGATTCAGAGGTTATCATAAAACAAAAAACATGATCATCCAATTTCTTTTTGGATTTTTTTTATTTATCCCATGTAACATCTTAAAAAACATTCTATGGTCAATCATAGAGGGTAAGATAAAAGTCATGAGCTCAAATACAAAATCTGTAATTGGGTCTAGGTTTCCTAAGTGCCTTTCATAGGACTGGTGTCTTCTTTGAATGCTCTTGGGCACCAGGACTTAGGAAAGACTGCAATGCCCCTATACTAATTCTATTCAACATCACATTTGTCTTTGAGCAAATCACCATTGGTTCAAGGTACCAAAGTAGTGATTTAGGTCATTGTTTAATCAACCAAAAGTAAGGGAACATGTTCATGGTGGGACATGGTTTAAGGTTGAAGAACGTACATGGATTGAACTCATAATTGGATTTTTATGGGTTAGAACAGGTATTATCCAGGCAGGGAAATGTTCTGGGCTGTTTGATTAGTAGAATTTCTTTGGAATGTTTTTGACTTACCGAAAGCCAAATTTTGTTTTGTTTTTTTCTAGTGTGGAAAGTTCAACCTCTCATCATTTCTTGAGACTCAGCATGAATATAACAAGCATTGATTTTTATATGACCCAACTAAACCTCCAGGACACTAGGGCGTACGAGGTTCTGAAGGCGATATTTTTTCTCTTAACATTCTTGTTCTTCTGCTTCTTCATCTACTTCATTGTCATTCTACTGATCGTCTACTTCACCACTCCTCATGTCCAGGAGAACCCTCGATATGTCCTGTTTGCCCACATGCTCATCAATGATACATTGTATGTAATTATGGGAATCTTCCTCTCCGTGTTCTACACATATGTTATATACATCCCGATGGCCATCTGTTATGTCATGGTCACTGTTGCGGCTGTTACCTTCAAGGTGACTCCCTATAACCTTGCCGTCATGGCTTTGGAACGTTACATAGCCATCTGCTTCCCGTTGAGACACGTTATGTTTTGTACAACTGAAAGATCCTACTTCATCATTGGAGTCATGTGGTTTTTGGGACTGCTTCCTAACATTGCCGATTTTATAGTCTTGATTGTCTCAGTTGAGAAGAGTTTTTTCTTCCAACATCTGCTATGCAGGCAGGAGTCCCTCATGGTACAACCACTGCAGGCCAGCATAAGGTCCGTCTTCTCCATTGGTAGCCTAATTCTGGTGGCTATCATCATTCTTTTCACTTACATCAGAGTTATCATTGTAGCTCAGAAAACTAATTCCAAGAGTTCTTCAGCTTCAAAGGCCAGTCGAACCCTCATGCTCCATGCCATTCAGCTGCTACTATGTCTCCTGTCATTGACGACCTCGATCACAGAATCTTACAATGGAGAGTTTGTCATTATTTTGATTGTTTTCAATTTCCTGGTGTTTATGTGCTTGCCTCGACTCCTCAGTCCTCTCATATACGGGATTCGAGATGAAGTTTTCAGCAAATGCATTCGCACGATGTGGAAAAAATGAGGGAATGGTCTTCACAGTCATGACGTTTCAGGTATGTCTAAAGGCCAAACACATGAGATAGCTCATCTCGGCTGCATGGCAACTATTCCTCTAGACTCCGAGAGTTTCATTAGTTTTCAGCAGAATTAAAGGATAAAACCACTCCTAGACAGCTCGGGTAGCAACTTATCTTTCCTGAAAACAAAAGGAATCAGGCACCAAAATTCTAACTGTCCATTCTTTTCCTTCTCCAAAATCATCCGTCAAGGGCGAGGCAGGAGGCCCCTATACACATGAGATGTCGTCAGGTTCTGTCGCTTCTCTAATGCATCTTTTATTGGGGTCCTCAGAGTGTACAGTCATAGTCAAATCCTCGATGGATCAGAAGCCCCCCACATATTGTGACTTAGCCCCCTCCATCAGGAATGTAGACGCAGTGGACAAGTAGCGCAATAGGGTCTTACCAGATTAAAAACTGAAATGTAAAATTAGATATACTCACCTATAGGGGTTGTGTCAGTCACAAACCCTAAAATCACGTAGTCACAAGGTGGAACAGCTGCAGCCCCGAAGTGTTCAGAAGAGTAGGATAAAGGAAACCGGGTGTCACGCCCCGCTTGTCACCATTCAAAATTGAATACATTTATTCCATGTCTTTATTGAGGCAACTAAGTATAGGTCAACGTGTTTTGGAGGACGCAGCCCCCTTCCTCAGGACATATAGCAATGACATGAATAATAAGTTATCAAGAGAGATACGTCGGTATAAATACCCCTGGGCATTGATGTCATGGGACCTCCCTTCATTTCAAATGTTGGCGGGATCCTTATCAGTGCAAAGACAACGGTGATAACATACAAGTAGAATTCATTCAAAGTCCTATCGTCAAGATATAATTATAACAGGTTTTTAAAATAAAAAGAAGGGAGCAAGTTAAAAAATTACTTCAATTAAAATTACAAAAAAATTACACAAATCACAAAAATAAAAATAGATAGCGATAAAAAACATCAGAATGCCGTCTAGAACTTAGGACAATCTGGTGTTCCTCCAAAGAACTCTTACAGTAAATTAACCCATGTCTCTATTTTGTTTTTCAGATAAATGGATAAAAGATAAAAAAGAATCATCCAGAATTGAGCAAAAACATGGGGAAATGTTAAAGTATTCCTAGGTTAAAATATTGTGCATAAGAATAAAAAACATATATACAGTGTAAATTAAATAAAATTATTTAATAAAGATATTAAAATGCTGCAATATGTATAGTGGTGTTATTAATTGAGTGGTAATATTATCTGAATAGTAATATTATTCAGTGTTGTAGAGGTTAATAAAGAATATATGTGTAAGCAGCATATATAAGAGGAATTAGTATAAATGTAAAAAAATGGGGGGAAAGGTCAGGGGCGGACTGGTCACTGACTCAGGGGGACAATTGCCTTCCAGGCCGGTCTATGAGCAGTACTTTCGGGCCGCCCGGTCATCTTTCTCATTGGTGTGAGCAGCGTCTCCGACCCCGAAGCTGCCTATCTGCGGTGACAGGACGCCGGCAGCTGCACACACAGTTCTAAGGGAGCTGCAGCCACTCACCCGGAGCAGACCTGGGGGCGGGGCCAGGATGGAGCTTCACTGCAAAGGAGCTGATTCCTGACTTCCTGCTCTCTGCTGAAGCGCCTCCACTGCTTGTACAGACACTTTTTTGAGGGTAAATATACATACTTGGGTCTGTGTGTGTAGCACCCACAGGGCAGGAGTTGAAATACTCATTACTGGGCCGGTGATGTCGGGTCTGGGATGTCACATGTGGGCCTGCCCGACTTTGTGGCCCCGAGGTGTACACCAAAGGAGGGAGGATGATGGAGGTGGCAGTCTATGGTAGTGTTCGTTGGGGTGCAGGACTGAGGACGCCAACAGTAACTGGACAACACAGACCGGTAGTTTATTTTACGTTTTACTGGTCAGTTGTTATGGTCCCGCAGTCACAGTGGTCCGGTCAGCCTGGTAGCAGTGGGGAATCTTTCCTTGCCAGGTGGGATGGAGGCCTTCCTTAGTGCGCTCTGTGTGTGGGTCACAGTGGCCTGAAGTAGCACAGCATCTCCCTCTTCTTAGATGCAGAATGCCTTGCCCCTTGCGGCGGCCGGGCAGCGCGAGTTAGATGTAGGGCCCACTTGTATTTCTGCGGCCCCAGGCTCTATTTTGCTACTTTGCCTTGGGAGTGTCTGATGGGCCAGGAGATGTGGAATTTCCTGCCCTCCGGTTTCACTGCTTGGCCGTTAACACCCGACAGTCAAGGACCCTGGTGTCCTGATTCAACGCTCGATCCTGGATAGCTTACAGACAGCTCTCCAACAGCGACCATTCTCTTTCCCTGGTACTAGAGTTCTGAGATTCCTCTTCCTGTCTCCTTGTATAACCCCTCCTCAGCCCAGACTGCATAGGGAAGCTCGTCCCAACCAGGACTTGAGACCCCCCTTCTGGCCTGGAAGTGTTGTGTGTGATTGCACATGACATCGAGATTTCCCCCCCTGCTTCCAGGCATAGCAGTGGCTCCCATGACCACTGGGGTGCTACATGTGTTTGTGCTTTGTTGTGCTACCTGTGTATGTGGCCTGGCTGTGTGTGTGTGTATGTATATATGAGGCTTGGCTGTGTGTGTGTGTGTGTGTGTGTGTGTGTGTGTGTGTGTGTGTGTAATTGAGAATAGACCCATATGCAGTAGAATCCGCCCCTGGCAAGTTAATCAGAGGGTAAAGAAAAGAGTGTAAAGCACTGTACTGCATGTTTAGAATCTGGGGATTAAGGAATGCCCTGTCATTAGAGGTGCCCGCTTGTGCATCAAAAGAGAGTCATCCATCACCTTGACCATAAGTGGGGTAACGGGTTCATTCGGGAGGATGGGACTGCGGAGAAGGTTTACGTGAACGCTGACCCAGTGTGTGAGGGTCCCCTCCTTACCTGGGGAGACTGTGCTCCCTTCATAAAGGAAACAGGTCCCCGTGGTCTGTGTGTTGTATTGCCCTGCTACGATTACGACGGTGACCAGCTGTGGGGTAGCGGACACAAGAAAACCCAAGTAAGTGTCGCTGTCACGTTAGGTACAGGGAAGTACATAGCATATGGGAAGAGAGACTCTGGGTCTAGGGAAGAGTGTGATGGTGACCCCTAACCAAGTCTACCACTGGGCCCTCAACACCCTAGATAGGTTCTGCACCTATGCACAGAGCTGGGTACCTGACCCTAGGCTGACCCTGATCTGGGTCCTAGGTAGGGAGCAGATGGGATGAGTGCTTAGTCAACCCCACTAAGCTCTAAAGAAGGCACAGGGATAACAAACAAGGGAAAACAAAAACTTATCTCCAGATGCCTTAGGAAGAGGAACTGTAAACAACAACCAGGTTACACCACAAGGATGTGATCCGACTGCTGGCACTGAAGACTTATTAAGGTTAGAGGACTTATTACCAGCACTGAGTATGGGAAAATGATGGTATATATAGACACCAAGTAAGTGATGATGAAAAGCAGCTGAAAGGAACTCAGCAGGATCCTAATGGGAAAGGGATGAAAACAAAGCAGAGGAGATACATAGGATACCAAATACATCAAACAGGAATGATAGAATGTCAGGGAGCAGTTTGCGCAGCTAAATGCTATGACCTTTTATTGCTGGACACCACATGACTGTCTGTCGCTTGTGACACACCCGTGACAGTTGCACCCCCCAGCCGGGGCGGAACACAAGCACAAGTTCAGTTTAGTAAAGTAGAGTGGAGCTCTGCCCTCCTCCGACTCCACCTCTACACTGTCAGGATCCAGGAATATAGGGATCATGTCATGCAGACAGCCATGGGCACACGTGCTGTCGCTCGCTTATGTTGTCATTCAGTGTCAGCTTCCAACAATGCAGCAGATATCCTCATATACAGTTAGGTCCAGAAATCTTTGGCCAGTGACACAATTTTGGCGAGCTGGGCTCTGCATGCCACCACATTGGATTTGAAATGAAACCTCTACAACAGAATTCAAGTGCAGATTGTAACGTTTAATTTGAAGGTTTGAACAAAAATATCTGATAGAAATTGTAGGAATTGTCACATTTCTTTACAAACACTCCACATTTTAGGAGGTCAAAAGTAATTGGACAAATAAACCAAACCCAAACAAAATATTTTTATTTTCAATATTTTGTTGCGAATCCTTTGGAGGTAATCACTGCCTTAAGTCTGGAACCCATGGACATCACCAAACGCTGGGTTTCCTCCTTCTTAATGCTTTGCCAGGCCTTTACAGCCGCAGCCTTCAGGTCTTGCTTGTTTGTGGGTCTTTCCGTCTTAAGTCTGGATTTGAGCAAGTGAAATGCATGCTCAATTGGGTTAAGATCTGGTGATTGACTTGACCATTGCAGAATGTTCCACTTTTTTGCACTCATGAACTCCTGGGTAGCTTTGGCTGTATGCTTGGGGTCATTGTCCATCTGTACTATGAAGCGCCGTCCGATCTACTTTGCGGCATTTGGCTGAATCTGGGCTGAAAGTATATCCCGGTACACTTCAGAATTCATCCGGCTACTCTTGTCTGCTGTTATGTCATCAATAAACACAAGTGACCCAGTGCCATTGAAAGCCATGCATGCCCATGCCATCACGTTGCCTCCACCATGTTTTACAGAGGATGTGGTGTGCCTTGGATCATGTGCCGTTCCCTTTCTTCTCCAAACTTTTTTCTTCCCCTCATTCTGGTACAGGTTGATCTTGGTCTCATCTGTCCATAGAATACTTTTCCAGAACTGAGCTGGCTTCATGAGGTGTTTTTCAGCAAATGTAACTCTGGCCTGTCTATTTTTGGAATTGATGAATGGTTTGCATCTAGATGTGAACCCTTTGTATTTACTTTCATGGAGTCTTCTCTTTACTGGTGACTTAGAGACAGATACACCTACTTCACTGAGAGTGTTCTGGACTTCAGTTGATGTTGTGAACGGGTTCTTCTTCACCAAAGAAAGTATGCGGCGATCATCCACCACTGTTGTCATCCGTGGACGCCCAGGCCTTTTTCAGTTCCCAAGCTCACCAGTCAATTCCTTTTTTCTCAGAATGTACCCGACTGTTGATTTTGCTACTCCAAGCATATCTGCTATCTCTCTGATGGATTTTTTCTTTTTTTTCAGCCTCAGGATGTTCTGCTTCACCTCAATTGATGGTTCCTTAGACCGCATGTTGTCTGGTCACAGCAACAGCTTCCAAATGCAAAACCACACTCCTGTAATCAATCCCAGACCTTTTAACTACTTCATTGATTACAGGTTAACGAGGGAGACGCCTTCAGAGTTAATTTAAGCCCTTAGAGTCCCTTGTCCAATTACTTTTGGTCCCTTGAAAAAGAGGAGGCTATGCATTACAGAGCTATGGTTCATAGTATCATAGTATCATAGTTTTTAAGGTTGAAGGGAGACTCTGAGGGTATGTGCGCACGTTGCTTTTTACCTGCTTTTTACCTGCTTTTTTGCTGCTTTTTCTTCTGCGCTGTTTAATGCCAAAATGGATGTGTTCTTCTATTCAAGCAAAGTCTATGGGAATTTGGGTTTCTTGTTCACACTATGTTGTTCAAAATGCTGCCTTTTTGTGGCAGAACTTTGGTCAAAAACTCAGCTTTTCAAAGAAGCAACATGTCAATTGTTTTTGCCATTTGGGTTTTGCACTGCAAAGCTGAGTTTTTGACCAAAGTTCTGCCACAAAAAGGCAGCATTTTGAACAACATAGTGTGAACAAGAAACCCAAATTCCCATAGACTTTGCTTGAATAGAAGAACACATCCATTTTGGCATTAAACAGCGCAGAAGAAAAAGCAGCAAAAAAGCAGGTAAAAAGCAACGTGCGCACATACCCATCTAGTTCAACCCGCAGCCTAACATGTTTATCCAGAGGAAGGCATAAAAAAACCGAATGTGGCAAACAAGTTCCAATGGGGAAAAAATGTCCTTCCTGACTCCACATCCGGCAATCAGACTAGTTCCCTGGATCAATACCCTGTCATAAAATCTAATATACATAACTGGTAATATTACATTTTTCAAGAAAGGCATCCAGGCTCTGCTTAATGTTAGTAGTGAATCCCTCATTACAACATCATGCGGCAGAGAGCTCCATAGTCACTGCTCGTACAGTAAAGAATCCTCGTCTGTGATTATGATTAAACCTTCTTTCCTCAAGACGTAGCGGATGCCCCCGTGTTCCAGTCGCAGGCCTAGGTGTAAAGAGATCTTTGGAAAGGTCTCTGTACTGTCCCCTCATATATTTATACATTGTGATTAGATCCCCCTAAGCCTTCGTTTTTCCTGTCTTGGTATTGCAGCCCCCCCATTCCTCTAATAATCTTGGTGGTCTTCTCTGCACCCTCTCCAGTTCAGCTATGTCCTTCTTATATATCGGTGACCAGAATTGTACACAGTATATAAGTGCGGTCGCACTAGTGACTTGTACAGAGGTATATTTTTTTCATGAACACTTCTACCTCTTTTAATACATCCCATTATTTTATTAGCCCTGGCAGCAGCTGCCTGACACTGGCCACTAAAGTGAAGTTTACCATCCACCCATACACCCAAGTCTTTTTCTGTGTCTGTTTTACCCAGTGTTCTACAATTAAGTACATAATCATAAATGTTATTTCCTCTACCCAAGTGCATGACCTTACATTTATCTACATTAAACTTCAATTGCCACTTCTCAGCCCAATCCTCTAATTTACATAAATCTCCCTGTAATATAAAATTATCCTCCTCTGTATTGATTACCCTGCAGAGTTTAGTATCATCTGCAAATATTGAAATTCTACTCCGCATGCCCCCAACAAGGTCATTTATAAATATGTTGAAAAGAAGCGGGCCCAATACTGACCCCTGTGGTACCCCACTATGAACTGAGACCCAGTCCGAGTACGTACCATTAATAACCACCCTTTGTTTCCTATCACTGAGCCAGTTTTTAACCCAGTTACACATATTTTCCCCTATCCCCATTATTCTCATTTTATGTACCAACCTTTTGTGTGGCCCCGTATCAAAAGCTTTTGAAAAGTCCATATACACAACATCCACTGCATTTCCCTGCTCCAGGCTTGAACTTACCTCTTCATAGAAGCCGATCAAATTAGTTTGACAGGATCGATCCCTCATAAACCCATGTTGATCTCTGTCATAAGGTTATTTTTCTTGAGATACTCCAGTATAGCATCTCTCAAGAAACCCTCAAGGATTTTACCAACCCTAGAGGTTAAACTTACCGGCCTATAATTTCCCGGCTCAGTTTTTGTCCCCTTTTTGAATATTGGCACCACATTTGCTATGCGCCAGTCCTGCGGTATCGACCCTGTTATTAAGGAATCTGAGAAGATTAAAAATAATGGTCTATCTATCACAGAACTCAATTCCTGTAGTACTCTGGGGTGTAGCCATCCGGGCCCGGAGATTTGTCAACCTTAGTGATTTCGAGGCGGCGGCGTACTTCCTGCTGGGTTAAGCAGGTAATATACAAGGGTGAATTTATGGCATCACTGGTCATGTCATCTGCCATGGCATTTTCTTGTATAAAAACCGTAGAAAAAAAGTCATTCAGCAGGTTGGCTTTACCCTCATCCCCTTCCACCATTTCACCAAGACTATTTTTAAGGGGGCCAACACTATCGCTTTTCAGTTTTTTACTGTTTATGTAGTTAAAGAATATTTTAGGATTATTTTTACTTTCTCTCGCAATGAGTCTCTCTGTCTCAAACTTAGCTAACTTAATTTGCTTTTTACATATTTTATTTAATTTTCTATAATTATATAATGCCTCATCACTACCTACCCTCTTTAATTCTTTTAAGGCTTTCTGTTTTTCTTTTATTGCTTCCCTTACAGCTCTATTTAGCCATAGGGGTTTCCTCCTATTTCTAGCATGTTTGTTCCCATAGGGTATATTTTCTGCACAAGCCCTATTCAGGATGCTCATAAAAGTCTCCCATTTGCTTTGTGTACTTTTATTACTTAGTACATCATCCCAGTTTATTGCACTAAGATCATCTCTCAACCGTTTAAAATTTGCTTTCCTGAAGTTTAGTGTCCTTGTAGCCCCTCTACTAGACATCTTACTAAAGAATACATGAAAACTTATTATTTTGTGATCACTATTCCCCAAGTAACCCCCAACTTGTATATTTGATATGCGGTCTGGCCTATTGGTTAGTACAAGGTCTAGTAGTGCTCCCCCTCTTGTGGGGTCCTGTACCATTTGTGAAAGGTAATTATCTTTCATTGTTATCAAAAATCTATTTCCTTTGCTGGAACTGCAAGTTTCTGTTCCCCAATTTATATCAGGATAGTTAAAGTCCCCCATAATAATTACCTCTCCGAGACTCGCTGCTTTATCAATTTGCTTTATGAGGAGATTCTCTACCTCTTCCATAATATTCGGCGTCTTATAACACACCCCTATCAGTATTTTATTATTCATTCTCCCCCCCCTTATCTCCACCCATAGGGACTCTACATTCTCAGTACCCTCACATATGTTGTCACGCAGGATGGGTTTTAAGGATGATTTTACATATAGACACACACCTCCCCCTCGCTTATTTGTACGCTCATTCCTGAATAGGCTATAACCCTGTAAATTAACAGCCCAGTCATAGCTCTCATCCAGCCATGTCTCTGATATCCCCACTATATCATCATTTTCTTCCAACAATATTAATTCTAATTCCTCCACCTTATTTGTGAGGCTTCGGGCATTAGTGTACATGCACGTTACGTATGACTCTGTACCTGTATTCCTGCTTACTGTATTAACTGTCCTAACCCTTCCCCCCGTACCACCCCCAATTTCATTACTTGTGCCCTGGTCACTAGGTACTTGTACCCTGGTCACTGGTTCCTAAACCCTTTCTCCGATTTGGATGTGAAAACTCTCATATTGCAGCTGGGAGTGTGCACTTTCAGCCCATATTATATATAGAATTGTATTTCTGAACATGTTTTTGTAAACAGCTAAAATAACAAAACTTGTGTCACTGTCCAAATATTTTTGGACCTAACTGTACATCCTTATACACAGCCTATACACACATTAAACTACACTATACATCACTATTGACTGGTAACTAGAGATGGGAGAGCGTGCATTTCTGAACACAGCATTACCAAATATGTGGGGATTTGTTATTGTTTTATTCTCAATGGGGCAAAAGGGGAGTTGAACTTTTTAGGTTTTTGGGATTTTTTATATTTTTTAAAACGTTTTTATTTTAGTGATTTTACTAGTCCCCCTAGGGGACTTTATTGCTTCAATGTCTGATCACTTGTCCTGATCACAGCGATGCTTCAGTATGATCATAATCAGCCTCAGCATGGCTCTGATCAGCAGAAATGCTGCTCTCCTGTGAGTGCTGCGCTTTGCCGCCATTCACAGTAAGTGAGTTATGACAGCAACAGGGGCCATCATTGACCCTGCGCGGCATTGACAACCCATCTCGTTACGGGGCCGCTGATGGCGGCAGAAACAGTGCAATCCCCACGGAGCGCGTTAGATCGCTCTGTCAGAGTTTGACAGCGCAATCTAAAGGGCTAACAGGCGCAGGTGGATCTCTTAGCCGCACATGTTGCTAATCAGATCAGCAGACATGTGCAGGGATCACCTCAGACTCACTGCGGGAGCCTGCAGTAACCGGGGCGAGGCGACCTAGGACGTACATATATGTGGCACCCCTGTGGCTTCAGGCGCCACAGGGTATTGCACCCCCATTAGGGTGTAGTACTCATCCTGAGTCCAATGAAAGTTGAGGCCGGTTTACACTTACACAAACATACAGTCATAGGGTTGCCCTCCCCAATTGGGACTGGGCCAGGGTCCGATCACAATAGGGGGTCACTACAGCGGTGGGTTTACAGGACGCCACCGCACCAGGGGCTCCCCAGATCCACTGAACTGGGGACTCAGGGTCAGGAAGAAGCAACCACCAGGGGGAGTTAAGAGCACAGTGGGCAGAGCAGGTTGACCTAGTGAGAGCAGTGAACCAGTCGGTGGCAGCGGCTGGGGGCAACAGCTCAGAACACACGACACAACTACAAGAGAGAGTTCAGCTTCAGACACAGAGCAAAGCGGACGTGCCGCACACAGCTCTGTGGGCCAAGGAGTTCAACACAATTGCTGGGGGGAAGCAGAGCAGCTGCTTATACACAGGACCGGCGCTGTCGGGATACTGAATCCTTGGGCAGGCATACTTCACATTGTCTACCAACTCTGTAAGGGTCGTGGGGAACGAGTACAGAAAGTCACCGGACCCATCCCAAGAGTCTGTAGCAAATAGCACATAAGATCTGGGGTTGAGGACCAGCCCCATAACGGAACCGCGCTATCAGCATACAGATATCGGGTCCCTCTTACTGACATCGGGACCCTCAAGTGCTTCACGCCACGGGGGTCTGATACTTAGCGCATCAAGGAGGAAAGGGCTCACAGACTGACACTCACACACCAGACTTGACCTTTCACGGATCCGGGATCGTCTGGAGCCCATCGTGGCAGAGAACGGTACCCTGGCAGCACTTGAAAGACTTGTGAGTAAAAACACCACAGCCCCTGTCTCTGCCTCTCCTTTACCGGCGCCATCGCCCAATGCTGCCGCACCAATGGGGACTACCACTACCCTGCCACCCTCCCCAGGGTAATCCCGCTCCGCCTGTGGGGAGCGATACCATCCCGGCTGCATTTAACATCTTCCCCGGTGAGAGAACCTGCAGCTGCGGCCCCCATCCCTGGCCGAGTACCACAGGTGGCGTCACATTCACCTTAAAAGACTTTCCTAAACCTCCAACTACTACCTCCATCCTCCCTACCCCCCTGCAATCCTCCTTCCTGTACTCCTTGGGGCAACGGAATCAGACCACGCCAGGCCACCACGAGACGACGCAGAAGGATCTGCACCCCGACCTGGCAACAAGTAGGTTAAAACACCTGCCCCGTGGGGCGCTACATTTGGCGTCACAAACAGGATAGTCATGCCCACAACAAACGGGTACTGTGTGCCTTATGGAAATGG
Organism: Anomaloglossus baeobatrachus; assembly: GCF_048569485.1. Classification (NCBI taxonomy): domain Eukaryota; kingdom Metazoa; phylum Chordata; class Amphibia; order Anura; family Aromobatidae; genus Anomaloglossus; species Anomaloglossus baeobatrachus. Next base: position 786,667,235 of record NC_134354.1, on the reverse strand, counting down.
AACTATTTATTTAAAATTTGGACTTAGCCGCCATTACAGAATATCAGTGTCAGGAAAATTCCCACTCTTTGCGGGCTGGAGTGGCGCGAAAGTTAATCTCCGCCCTCGGATGCTAGCAGAGAGAAGAAACAAAACTAAAGATGGCAAAAAAAGAGAGACGTCCCTGGAGCTCTAAGGAGGTGGTCACACTTTAGCTTCATACGCTGAAGAGCTTCCAGGATGGCAGAACCCGGCCGCCAAAAGGGCAAACCCGTGCACCTATGCATGTGGACACCAGAGGACCTGGAGGCGAAGGTGCTGTGCCCAACCCAGCAGCTAAGACAGCAGCAGCTGGATGCCATCAAGGCATAGGAGGCATAGGAGGCTTCCATAATGGGCTTGGTGGCAGTGATGCGGGCCTATGCTAATCCAAGTCCACTACAACTGGAGGAAGAGCAAAGTGGAGGGGCGACAACTAACCTGGTTGCCTCTGCTGAAAACAATGCCAGCCAGGAACCACCGACCTGTCTGCCTGCTCCAGCCCTTGATTGGGAGCTCTGTGACCCAACTCTGGAACCGGCTGCCGATGACCAACTGGCTGAGGACCCGGCCGCCAACATTCTGGTAGCCGATGACCCTGCTGCTTTGAACCTGGCAGTCAACGCCCAGGCTGATGCCCATCAGATGGCAGAGGACCTGGTAGCTGATATTTCGGTGACCGACGCGATCCCGCTGCTATCAACTCGGCAGCCAGGGCGACGACCACCAGAATGGGGAAGATCAGTTTGCTGACCCAGACCTAGATCCAGCTACTGCTTACCAGGTAGCCACAGAACAGACTGCCGTCGACCAGACCGCCTGCCATGTTTCACGAGCATCGGTAGCAGGGGACCTGTTGCCACTGAATCGGGAGCGTGTGGAGAACCGGGAGCGAGGCTCCAACCGGACAACCGGAGGACACCCACCCAAGACTGGTGTGGGAGCGATCCTATTCTCCCTCCTCTGCGGACCCAACAGAGGATTCCATGTTTGAGGATGCTGATGAGGAATACCGTCGGGCCACCCTGAGCCAGCTAGCCGCTGAAGAAAGCAAGCAGCAGGCTCGGCTGGCTGCGGTGGAATGGAGAAACGTGACAAACAAGGAGTTTCTCCGACGGGCCCGTCCATCGACCCATGGAGAATTCCATAAAGGTACTGTCATCAAGTTTGACCTGAGTAAGGGGTGAGGGTTCATCATTGAACCGGAACTTGGGAGGGAAGTGTTTGTGTCCCGGCGGGATGTTGAGGTCCTGGTTATCCTGGCAGAGACCTGTACCCCGATTATGGGGTAATTTACACTCGGCAGAAAGGGGAGAGGGGCTGGTTTGCCCTGGATGAGGGACTCTATCGTCCGAACGCAGCAGCCGCAGTAACAGCACCCATGCCAGTCGTGCAGCCAAAACCGGTACCTGTTGTGTCTAAAGAGCCTTGCAAAGAGGGGTATTGCCACAAAGCCACCCAAACCCCAAGGGAAAGTTACCTGAGACTGGCCAGTCAGGAACTCCCAGGCTTCCAGTAAAGTTTTTGATATGTTTATTGTTTGAAAATAATGGACAACCGGGCCGCTGGACATTGTGTGGTCGGAACTTTATTTGTAAATAATTGCACCCGTTGTGCACCCTTCCAGAATCATTGCAATCTTTTTGGTCCTTAGGGACAACTGCTAAAAGTGGTGCACCGACCGGTGTCACACTGGACTCAACTGCCATCCGTAATGACCGGTTTTTCTTTAATGAAGGTGCAATAATGCTTTGCTGAAACTGTAAATAATATTGAATAATGCACCGAATGTACATGACGTATAAATATGCTCTGCTAAAGTAATCTAAATATTGCCATGTTTATTACCATGTACAGAATGTATACCTCAAGTGTGAATGTGATGATAATGTTAGCAAAAACCGTATGGAGTTAACCTGCTTGCAACGTTCAAGATACTGTGCCTCCCATAAAGGGAAGAAATAATGTTTTTGGTTTAATGCATAACAAAAATGCGGTGTGCTGCCATTTGCCACCGGGGAATGTGGCGCCCCTGTGGCTTCAGGCACCACAGGATACTGTACCCCCGTTAGGGTGAAGTACTCATCCTGTGTCCAAGGAAGGTCGAGGCTGGTTTACACTTACAGATAGACAGAAAGAGACAGACAGGGAAAGAGACAGACAGACAGGGAAAGAGACAGACAGGGAAAGAGACAGACAGGGGAAGAGACAGATGTGGCGCCCCTGTGGTTAGGCACTACAGGGGAATAAAGCACCTTAACAGCAAGGTGCAGTGCTCTTTGGTCACAGGTGAAAGAGAGAAGAAATGCAGAGTCTTGTATTAGATTGAGTAACATTGACTCAGCAGCCCCTACCTTCATATTCCTGGGACTGTTTATATAGTAGGTCCATAGGGTTGTGGAGCCTAGCTGAACGTGAGACGCGACGTGGTTGCCAGGATGACTGGGTGACAGTTAGTCAGTTAACAGTCAGTCAGTAAGGAGTGACAAGAAGAGATGAGAGTAAATTGATGACTGAAAGAAGGGCTAGAAATAACATAGGGCCGACGTCCTGAGCGAGGGTACCCCAAAAGAAAAGAAAGACACTGGAAAAGGGGTAACCCAGACGGAAAGGGGACGCTTTAGAGCCGGCTGAAGAGTTCAGGTCGACACAGGTATAACGGGACCGAGGAGGTTTGTCAGGTTTATCCCCAAAACTATTGACCGTTAACATGGGATCCTAAATAAGAGGAGTCCCGGTACCCATCTAGAGTCTGACTACTAACCCCAAGCCGAGTTCACAACGCTGTTGCGGGATAGATAAAGAAACCGTGCAGCATCAGATCCCTGGGAAAACCAGTGACGAGACTGACGAGTGGGTTAAAGAGGGAGTCACAGAGCCCTCAGAGCAGAGACCGAGAAAGAGACAAAGAAAGGTTACCTCAGAGAGAGACTCTGTCATCAAATCTCCTCCGAAACTTGTGACGATTGGCCTTCTGGTAACCGAACCGTTTCTGCTGTGTACTGTGCAAACAAACCAGATGCCAGTAAAAAGGACTTGTTTAAGCTGATGTGAATTCGGTGTGTCGTCTCTCTGCCGTTCGACAGGACCCTGCGACGTCAGAGAAGAAGGCAGCCATCACCGCTCGGTCGCTTCCCTCCTGGTCAGCGACTCGCCACCCTGAGGTAAGGAATCCCAACTGTGGGGAGCTGAGAGATCTTAAGCTGCCGTCACCATCGCCTCAGAGGTCGGCCGCGGGCAGCACTGGTATATCCCGCTTACCAGACACCACAGGTGGCGTCACGTATATCCCCAAAATCATCCCTGAACCCCATTCCACAGCCGCAGAGTGAGCGCCCAGGGCATGAAGCCGGGACCGACCACCTGTGATAACGGCATCGAGAGTAAAGTGTCCGTAGTCTCAGCGCCAGAGTACCCCTACCGAAAACCCTGATGGTCGACTCACAGACACACAGAGACACACAGAGACAGACACAGTGACAGACACACAGGGAAAGAAACAGACAGGGACAAACAGGGAAAGAGACAGACAGGGAAAGTGACAGACACAGAGACAGACAGACAGAAATAGACACACAAAGACGGACAGAGACAGACAGGGAAAGAGACAGACAGTGAAAGAGACAGACAGAGAAAGAGACAGACAAAGAGACAGACAGGGAAAGAGACAGACAGAGAGGGAGACAGAGTGAGGCTGGGAGTGAGAGACAGTGGGAAAGAGACAGAGAGACAGTAACTATCCCAGGCAACGCTGGATATTACAGGCAGTGTGTGTATATATATATATATATATATATATATATATATATATGTACACACACACATGTATATACATACATACACACACACAAACACATGGCCAAAAGAGTTAGCACCCTTGAAGTTGTTCCAGAAAAAGAAGTATTTCCCTCAAAAAATTACATTACAGACATCACTAGAGGGCGCACAGACATCACTGGGGGGCGCACAGACATCACTGGGGGGGCGCACATACATCATTGGGGGCACATAGACATCACTGGGGGGCATACAGACATCACTGAGGGGCACAGACATTCATAGCGGGACACAGACATCCCTAGGGGGGCGCACAGACATCACTAGGGGGGCACAGACATCACTAGGGGGGCACACAGACATTACTAGGGGGGCACAGACATCACTAGGGGGGCACGGACAGTACTGGGTGGCGCTGTCAGCAATTGCAGTGCACAGACATCACTGGGGGGCCAAACATCACTGGGGGTGGTACACAGCATTGGAGGGATCACAACACTGGGGGTGATTTACAGCACTGGAGGGGGCTGCACAGAACACTGGTGAGACTGCACACAGCCCTGGGGGGCTTCACACAGCACTAGGGGGCTGCACATGTGTCGCCCAGGGAATGGGGTACCCGGTCCCAGGCTTTTTACTACTGGGGAATGGCTACTTTGGTAGCCGTTGCCCGGTCCCGTACCCTGGGTGATTTTTAATGGGGAGTATTTACAGGGGATATTAAAGTAATTGGTGTGACGCCACCTGTGTTGCGGTTAATATGGTGGAACCGCCGCTGCTGGGTTGGTTACCCCTAGGGCTGGTGGTAATGGCAGCTGTGGTGGTAGGCCGTCCGCAGGTAGGGCTGACCCAGGGGAGATGTATGGTGGAGACTTTCACCGAAGAAAGGAGGCCACACCGTGGGTTGTAATTAACAGTCTCTACTCACTCTTGGACCTTTGGACGGCTGGTTCAGGTCCCTGTATTTCCAATGCCAGTTTGATGACTCGATTTCTCTGTCCCTGACACCCACAGTGTGGTTGGGTCCCCATAGCATGGAGCGGTTTGGGGCCCGACTGTCTTTTTGGCAGTCTCCTTGTCCGTACGGCGGGCAGTGTGGACCTTGTAGGGCCGGTCCGTGTCTGGATCCCTGATCCTCGCTTTGCTGCTGGTGCCCCTGGATCTGTGGGTCAGTGAGGTCCGTGAAGGTCTCCTCACTGTGCAAGTTATTGCCAGGCCATGTGAAGCTGGCACCTGACCTAGGACCCTGTGCCCCATTGGTGATCTGGTCCCAGTGGTACTCAGGTGTACTGACACTGGCAACCACTCTCCTGTGCCCCGGGTCACCGTTACATGTCCCAGCTCTAGGCACCTCTACTCTTCACTTTCTACTGTCAACTGTCTACTGTCCCCTCCCACCAGGCTGTCTAGTCCCCTGGTCTGGCTCTGCCCTCTAGGTGGCCATCCTCTTGTGTCTGACTAACCAATTATCAATGGTGTTGAGTGGAAACTGGGGTTTTGGTGTGTCTAGGTGTTACTGGCACTGATGTTCCAGGTCCCTGGGGGTAGGCCCTGCATCCTGGTGAGGATGCAGTACCTAGTAGTGCCCTGAGTGGTTCAGGGGTGCTACACACACAGCACTAGGGGGCTGCACACAGCATTGGGGGAGCTGCACACAGCACTGGGGGGGCTTCACACAGCACTAGGGGGCTGCACACCGCATTGGGGGGCTGCATACAGCACTAGCTAGGGGGCTGCACACAGCACTGGGGGGCTTCACACAGCACTAGGGGGGCTCCACACAGCATTGGGGGGCTGCATACAGCACTGGGGGGGCTGCAAACAGCACTGGGGGGCTGCATACAGCTCTAGGGGGCTGCACACAGCAAGCATTAAGGGGCTGCACACAGCATTTGGGGTCTGCACACACCATTGGGGGGCTGCACACAGCACTAGGGGGCTGCACACAGCATTGGGGGGCTGCACACAGCACTGTAGGGCTTCATACAGCACTAGGGGGCTTAACACAGTATTGGGGGGCAGACAGCACTGGAGAGTGGGCACACAACACCAGAGGGCGGACTCCATGCACACTGCTAAACCCGCCCACACAGTAAGTCCTGACCACATTTTACGTAAGAACTCAAGCACTGTGACCCCTGGGAATCTGCCCGGGGGCCACAGAAAAAGTAATCGGAGGTCCGCTGTTCCAACCCCTGAGCTAAAGCAAGGCAGGGGCGCCCCCAACCACCCACGTCGATGTTCAGCTCACCGAGCGCCTATCATTCCCCGCCATATGCCGTGTCCCCGCCACCTCCGTGTTGCCTGCCCCGCAGCACTGTGATGAGGCGCAGAGTGATGACCTCATCACCCTGGGTTGCGGGATGATACACCGCCTCCCTGCTCTGCTCCACTCGCCTTGCTTCTGGCCACATGGCTAATTTGCATGCGATGCCCTAGAAGGGCTTCGCCTGCAATTTAGCAGTGTGTGCAGTGGCTGAAACGACACAGACGGGCCCCTCTGGAGCAGCTGTGACTGGGGCCTGGTGAAGAGAAGGGGCCCGTCCTTCCTGGGGCTTAACAAAGCTAAATAATTACCCCAGGCCTGGCTAGGCCCCCTCTCTTCACCGGGCCCGGTACACCAGTCACAGTAGTAATGTCCTGATGGCGGCCCTAATGATGTATATCGGACATCAAGTCCTAAGGTATAAAGTATAATTGGAGAGCTCCAACAATAGCCCCTACTGACCAGTAATCAACAAGCACTCAGCAGCCCACTGGGGGGGCGCACATACATCATTGGGGGCACATAGACATATTCTGTAATTCTGATGATAAGTATCATATTATATGGTCAGAATTGAAAAAAAGATCCAGGTAAGGAAGGCGAAAACCGGATCGGGGGTGATACAGTTAGCCCTGGTTGCATTTCCAACAATAAGAAAAAATGTTCCTCTCCTCTCCTTTTCTTTTCTCTTCTCTTCTCTTTTCTTTCTTCTCTTTTCCCTATTGACTTACACTGTTTTCATAACTATGGAGCTACATTTATTTCTTTTTTTTTTTTCCGAGCTACATTTATTGTCATTTTAGTATTTACTGATGTTTTTGCACGTGTACATTTTTATACTTTTCGCATTTTTTATATGAATATTGGCACCATGGGGCGCAGTTTGCTCTCTCCTCTGCTTTTTCACTTTCATGTTTAAGAATTAATAATAAGCTCCTGTCGGTGCGATGTAGAATTGTTTATTACTTTTGTCCTTATAGTTTATATCATATAAACTTAAAATACAAATATTCCAGAAATGAAGAAGGGTCATTTGAGAAATCATTTACAAGAAGCATTAACCATAAGATTGTACATGGAATTACAAATAAAAAAAGAAGAAAACACCGGGGAATTCTTGAGAACCCCCAGGACGTCTTTCAATTTTCCAGTTTATCTCGTAGCGTGACTAGAAATCATCTGAGCAGAAGGAAAAAAGAAGACTCCGCAGGGACCGTGCAGATATAAGACCGTGGCTTAGGCTCCTTCACTACCAAGACCGGAGCTCCTTACCCCGACCAGGATCACGTAAACTTTCTTAATGTGAGTATTAAGCAATGATTGACACAAAGTCCAGAGGAGTAAAACAATTCAAAAAGTTCCTGTGCAGAAAATAAAAATGTTGCATTCTACATTAGAGAGAACAGAGGGGTCTAGTTGGCTACTTCTATAAGTTCTATTTTTTTTTTTCAGGGGAAACTCTAGAGGTGCCTCCTACCAAAAAATTAGGAAGTCCACGACCACTAATGAGTCCAGTAAATCATTTTACTAATTTGCCTTTTTGTCTAATTTGGCTGCACTAAATTTAACAATTTCCAAGGTAATTTTTGTCTCAGCCAAAAGTTCTGTTTTTTTTAAAAAAAAAGTTGCACATTTTTTGCACAATGCTACGTACTCTACTGTCTGGAGGACATAGATGATTGCACTATTAAACATTCCTACAATAATATTTGTTTCGTGTCTAAACGCATCATTTTATACTATTGTCACGATTGATATTACATTTACTCATTAGAGTTTTTATTGCCATGAGGCTGAAAAGCTTTTGTATTATTTTTTGTCCCCCTCCATACTTTATTTTTACAATTTTTGGCTAAATCAATTATTTTTGAATATATATATATTATTTTTTTTATTAGGGCGACATAATCTTTTCTATTTTCATTTTTTTTCTTTGCTTTACTTTACAGCGTTCAACATTCAAAAATATTCATCAAATAATGGGAAATTTTACAAGTTTTTGCAGATGCGAAAATACAATTTTTTTTTTACCTCTCTTGATATTAGCAATCTTTTTCTCTAGTGGGTACTTCTTTCTCTCCATGGTCCTTTTGTGCCAAATTCAGCAGACTCTGTGCAACAATTTGATGGATTTGGTGCCAAATCTGTTGCTTTGAAATTAAAAGTGCACTACAAAAAATGGCTATCAAATTTTTCCCTGATAATATATAACCCCCCAAATTTTGTTTCTGACATCATTCAGAGTGTAGTGTATTTGCTTAAAGGCTAATTCCCCTATCCGCAGTAGCTATATGTTATTATTATGGCTTGGTCCTCTTAAAATCACTTCCTATTGGTGGACCACTACCCTTTCCGTGGTGGACTCTCTCAGAGGCGGTTAAGTTAACGATGACTACAAAAAGCCGATTCTCGATGATCCAGGCAATTTTCCCTTATGGTCTCTGTGCTATCTCTACGCTGCCTTTGAACAGGTATGGTGCACCTTCCCTTTAAGGACCTCGCAGTCAGGAGGAACATTTCAGAAGTGCTCTGGAGGCTTGACAACTCTTCTGAGCATCAAGGACTCCCCTTTTTCCTAAGAATATCTTAGATATTTTGAAAACTTGGCAAGTATATCTTTAAGAAAAGGGTCACCTAAGACGACGAAGTGAGCAGCTTAGCTCCTCTGTTAACGGACAGGCAAGGGGTCACTTGGGTGGTTTGCTTGCTCCTTTCAATCCGGAATGAAAGGGTGACGTTGCTGGTATTCCTTTGGAATAGTCTAGATTAGGTAAATATTGTTTTATACCCTTGTCACTCACCTTTCTCATGCTTCCCCGTGTGCACCATATAGCACTGTATCAGTTTGTCCCCTGTTCTGCCTTCTCCATTTTTCTCCTATCGACTATGAACCTCTGATGAAGGGGTCTCTCCTCCCAAGAATTTTTTGTGCTTTCTTCACCTCTCGAGCTTGTACCCAACACTCAGTTATGATGCTCTGTTTGTTGACCTTCAGATATGGCAGTTTCCTCCTACACATCTCACCTTGTCTCTCTTTTGGGCACCTTCTTTTTATTTTTACCAAGCCAAGCCCACCATTCTCTTCATATGGTTTTTTTGTCTTGACTACGCAGCTTGGTGGCTGTTGCAAATTTGATCTCCAGCTTCTTGAGGTCTGCTAGGCCGCACCCTGCTGGCAGCTCTGGTAGCATCAATACCATCTCAAAAGCTTCACCTTCCAGTTGGAGGGCCTTCTTCATGCCAGTCTATGTAGAAGGGACAGGTCTTCCCATTCACTCTCCACCACCACCTCTCTATCCACTAGAAGTTCTGAATCTTCCTCTCAACAAAGTTGGGACTTACTACAAGGCTTTAAAGATAAGTAGATCAATCAATTTAGGATTTAGCGCACATTGAATTTACTGAAATAAGCCTGGTACCATTTGCCACACAGCTGAAGCCCCTTAGTGCCCTGCAGCTATGGCATTTAGTGAATCACAACTTGTACAGTGGTGGCCAATACTGGGAACATCACAGATCAGCGAATCTCAGTGGTCCACAGTTTATACGGCAGAGTCATTTTCCATCTCCTTGCGTGCTGCAGTGTGTAGTGTCCGGGTAACCCGCCTAATCTAATAGTAAGGGCGTGGTAATAGGTTGCTGGCTGGACACCATGCGCATACAAGTGTGAACAGTGCCCTATGCGCGCCACTGGTGTGCAATTTATCTTGCACCTGTGAAGTGTCCATCATGTTGAGAGGCTTGTCTGCATCCTGTTTGTGCATTAGATGTGTTGGCCTGGGCTAACTGGACTGGTTGCCCTTTTTTGCTGTGAGTACATTTTATAATACATTTTTGGGGGAGTTATTAGCTCCTCTTTTTGTTGCTATTTTTGATATTTATCAGTGTAGGGACCCGCAAGCGTGAGGATCCGTGATGAGGATTGTGGGCTTACGTACATTGGCCAATTTACAAACTAATACCTCACATATATTTTATGTATATTTTTTGCACTTTGACTATGCGGGGTGCAGCCGGGCCTCTTAATACGGCCGTGCATAGTGGAATTTCTGTCCCTTGCGTGCTGCAGTGTGTAGTGTCCGGGTAACCCGCCTAATCTAATAGTAAGGGCGTGGTAATAGGTTGCTGGCTGGACACCATGCGCATACAAGTGTGAACAGTGCCCTATGCGCGCCACTGGTGTGCAATTTATCTTGCACCTGTGAAGTGTCCATCATGTTGAGAGGCTTGTCTGCATCCTGTTTGTGCATTAGATGTGTTGGCCTGGGCTAACTGGACTGGTTGCCTTTTTTTGCTGTGAGTACCATCTCCAGAATAACTAAATCTCTCTCCTGTAGAATATATGTTCTTATGGTCAGTGGGGTCCTCTCGCTGTCTCTCTTCTGTAGAGTAGAAACCTTTATGGTCAATAAGGTTCTGTCTCTCTCCTGTAGAGTGTAAGCTCTTATGGTCAGCAGGGTCCTCTCTCTCCTGTAGAGTGCAAGCTCTTATGGTCAGTGGGGTCCTCTCTCTCCTGTAGAGTGTAAGCTCTTATGGTCAGTGGGGTCCTCTCTCTCCTGTAGAGTGTAAGCTCTTATGGTCAGAGGGATCCTCTCTCTGTCTTCTTTAGATTTTAAGTTCTTATGGTGAGTGGGGTCCTATCTCTCTCACATGTAGAAAGTAAATTCTTATGGTCAATTGAGTTCTTTCTTTTTCTTTCTCTCTCCTGTAGAGTGTAAGCTCTTATGGTCAGTGGTTTCCTCTCTCCTGTAGAGTGTAAGCTCTTATGGTCAGTAGTTTCCTCTCTCCTGTAGAGTGTAAGCTCTTATGGTCAGTGGTTTCCTCTCTCCTGTAGAGTGTAAGCTCTTATGATCAGTGGGGTCCTCACTCTCTCCTGTAGAGTGTAAGCTCTTATGGTCAGTGGTTTCCTCTCTCCTGTAGAGTGTAAGCTCTTATGATCAGTGGCGTACTCTCTCTCTCCTGTAGAGTGTAAGCTCATGAGAAATTGCACAACAAATTGTATGGTGCATTTTCTCTTTTTACCTTTGTAAAAAAAAAAAAAGCTACATTTGCAGCTAAAGCAACATTTTTTTGGGAAAAAGTAAAATTTTCATTTTTTCCTTCTATATTGTTTTAGTTCCTGTGAAGCATCCAAAGGGTTAATAGACTTCTTGAATATGGTTGTGAGCAGTGTGAGGGGTGCAGGTTTTAGAATAATGTCACTTTTGGGTACTTTCTGTCACCTCGGCCTCTCAAAGTCACTTCAAATGTGATGTGGTTCCTAAATAAATAGTTTTGCAAATTTTATTGGCAAAATCAAAAATTGCTCATGAACGTTGAACCCGTCTAACTTCCTAACAAAAAAAAAATGATGTTTCAAAAATGGTGCTGATATAAAGTAGAGATGTGGGAAATGTTATTTATTAACTATTTTGTGCGACAGAACTGTCTGGTTTAAGGGTATAAAAATTGAAATTTTGAAAATTGCAAAATTTTTGCCAAATTGTTTATTTTTTTCTTTAAAAATATTGTCCTAAATTTACCACTAACATGAAGTACAATATGTCACGAAAAAATATTCTTGGATTACTTGGATCCGTTGAAGTTTTCCAGGATTTACTTGTTCTCGATCCCCGTCCATCTAATATTTAGAGTTCTATGTTTTCCCGTTTATTGTCTGTTGACTACTTTCCGTAAATTCTGCTTGTGTATAAATTGGATATATCTCTGTCCGCAGAACGTGTATCACCTGCATAGGAAGTGCTGATAATTTTGGTTGTAGCCTATACCGCTTATGTCAGTGACAATAAATATACTTTCTCTTTCTTTCTCCTTGGACATGACATTCCCAAAAGCGGGGGGAATCACACCTCCAATATGGCGAATTCATCCTTGATACAAGACAACACAACCCTTATATTGACCATCAGCAGCAAAATTGTGCAGTTCATAAAATGGGCCTTAATTCCCTCAATCGTTACCTTCATTTTTTTCCTTTCTTTTATTGGGTTGGTCTTGAACGTCTTCTTCAAGACTCCGACTCTACGGAAGAACGCTCGATATATCCTCTTTGTCTTCTTGCTCCTCAATGACACATTATATATTTTTCTAGGGTTCTATTTTATGCTGACATCTATGTATTTATTGCACATCCCTATGCCTCTATGCTACATTTTATACACCTTGTCTGGAGGAGCATTCAAAGTCACCCCGTGTAACCTGGCCGCCATGGCTGTGGAACAATATATTGCTATATGTCACCCGTTGAGACACGTGGAGCTCTGCACACCCCAAAGAACTAATGTCGTGTTCACCATGATATGTTCTTTTGTGATCATCCCATATGTGGCTGAATTCTGTGTCATGGCCTCATCAATAATGAATATCTTCAATCTTTACATGGTATGCCAAAAGGAAACCTTGGTGGTCAACGCAATTCAGAACGTCATACGTTCCATAAGCTTCATTCTGTTCTTCATCATGATTGGAGTAGTCATCATATTCACATATGTCAAGGTCATGCTGGTGGCCACAAAAGTGTGTCCTCAGTCTTCTGCTTCTAAAGCCGGGAGGACTGTTATGATCCACGCCTTTCAGATACTATTGTGCACCAGTCCCTTATTGACCACATTTACCCAAGCCTATACTTCAAAATGGCCGGAGTTCTTGCCATTAGTGTATTTTTTTGTATTTCAGTGTTTTCCCAGGTTCCTCAGCCCTTTAGTCTATGGAATCCGAGATGAAATCTTGAGACAATACATGAAGAAGTCTATATCAAGCTGTTTTGCTAGATAATGAAGACCAACAATTTGTACCCTCACTCACATGGAAGATTCCTTCCTCTAGCATATAAGTTTTAAAAAGTTTGCTCTTAAAAAATATTTATCATTTGGACTCACATTGGCTTTAACCACTAGACACCGGCCAAAAAATAAAATAGCGATGACACAATTGCTCACTCCTTTAAGTGGTTGTCTCATACAGATGTGTCCTACCTAGATTTTTCTAAAATTTGGTTAAAGGGTTTAACCCATCTCCAAAATCTTATCCCAATATGTAGTAGTTGTTATAATAATATTAGCAAATACCTCCAATTACAAATGTAGTATAGTTCTAATTTTCTATGTCACTTTCTTCATGTGCAGCGCATTGCAGTAACTTAGATATCCATGGTTACAAATACTAGCAACTAAGTGTCATTGTGTAAGTGGTTGTAACCATAGATACCTAAGCTGCTGCAATGCCTTGCCGGTGCCGCTGGCATCGACTCCTCTCCCATCACCAGCACCATACACGGTAGGAACACGGCGTCGCCTGGCAATCAGAGCAGAAGTCACTGGAGCGGACTCCGGTGGTAATGTAACAGTACCCCCCCCTCCTCCACGAGGGGCCTCCGTACCCTCAAAACCCGGCTTGCCAGGAAACTGGAGGTGAAACCGCCGGACCAGACCCTTAGCATGAATATCGCTCGCAGGGACCCATGACCTCTCTTCAAGGCCGTAACCCCTCCAATGCACCAAATACTGTACCGCCCCTCTGACAAAACGGGAATCAAGTATTCTCTGCACCTCAAACTCCAAGTTACCTTCAACCAAAACAGGAGGAGGGTGGGGCACTGACCGGGTGAATGGGGACACGATACAACTTGAGGAGGGACTTATGGAACACATTCGATATCTTAAAGGATGGGGGGAGTTGCAGGCGGAAAGCTGTGGGATTAATTACTTCGATTATCTTGTAAGGTCCAATACATCTCAGACCCAGCTTAGCAGAAGGGAGTTTGAGTTAAATATTCCGTGTAGATGACCATACCTTGTCCCCAGCTGCAAGGCTAGGGCCCTTGGAACGTCTCTTATTAGCAGAGGAGGCTTGACCAACCTTTGCCCTTTTCAAGTTCTCTTTCACTTCAGACCAGATAGCCTTCAGTTTGTCCACAGTTGATTCAGCCTCAGGAGTATCCACCACAGCGGAAGAAAAAGAACCAAAACGTGGATGCAACCCTAAATTGCAGAAAAAGGGGGTAGTCTTGATGGATTCCTGATACTGATTTTTGATGGCGAACTCAGCTAGTGGCAGATATTCCACCCAGTCAGACTGATGATTAGACACATAAGACTGGAGATATTGTTCAAGGGTTTGATTTGAACGTTCAGTCTGACCATTGGTCTCTGGGTGGTATGCAGATGAAAAAGATAGCTCTATATTGATCTTTTTACAAAACGCCCTCCAGAATTTCGAGACGAACTGTGTTCCTCGGTCAGAAACAATATTTTCCCAGAACCCTGTTTAACCACACAATATGCCTCATAAACAACTTGCTAAGAGTTTCAGAATTGGGTAATCCGGACAGAGGAACGAAATGACACTGTTTGCTGAATCTATCCACTACTACCCAGATACAAGTCTTCCCTTCTAAGGGTGGAAGGTCAGTGATGAAGTCCATGGAGAGATGTGTCCAAGGGCTTACTGGAGTAGGTAGGGACTGGACAAATCCGTCAGGGTTGGTACGGGGTGCCTTGGCTCGAGCACAAGTTTCACAAGCCAGTACATATTCCTTACAATATTTTGCTACGGTTGGCCACCAAAAATTCCTGGTTACTAGTCGGAGGGTATTGCCTATACCAGGGTGGCCTACAAGCACAGAATTGTGGGATTCCTGGAGAACCCGTAGGCGAAGTGAGGGGGCGACAAACAGTTTATGGACAGGAGTGGTTTCAGGAGCTTGGTCTTGGGTATTATGGACCTCTTCTATCAAATCTAAGGAAACAGAAGACATAATAATGCCTTTAGCTAAAATATGCACTGGTTCAGAGTTTTCAGACTGAGAGGGACAGAAGCTATGGGAAAGTGCATCAGCTCTGGTGTTCTTGGTACCGGGCCGAAATGTTACCACAAAATGAAATCTGGAGAAGAACAATGCCCACCTAGCTTGCCTAGGATTGAGTCTCTTAGCAGATTCCAGATAAGTGAGGTTCTTATGGTCTGTGATGACTGCGACCTTATCTTTGGCGCCTTCGAGGAAGTGGCGTAATTCCTCGAAGGCCCATTTAATTGCCAACAGCTCACGATTACCAATCTCATAGTTTCCCTCTGTGGGACAAAACTTGCGGGAAAAGAAGGCACAAGGACGAAGCTGAGTGAGAGACGGAGTACTGTTGTGAATGTCAGTTATGCTTTTGCTGCTGTGAGACTCCCTCTTGTGGCCAGGAATGGTTTGGTCAGAGACCAGGTGTGTTTAGCTATGGGCGTTTCCATTGCTAACTCTCTGCTTATTTAAATCCTGGTCTGATAGCAGGCTATGCCGGATGTCAGTTGTTCTTTGTACACCAGCCTGCTTCATCCTGCTCCAGACCACATCTACCCCAGATAAGTGCTCGGCTCTTTATTTGTTGTTTGGTTCTTTTTGCTCTTATCCGAGTTTGTAATTTTCTGTGGTTGTTTTCAGTTTATTTGCATGCAGGGATCTTCCCTCTCAGTTGCTTAGCTGGGAAGCTCCCTGCAGCTATGCTTGCAGTATTGCTCCTATTAGTCCATGTGTTTGTTGCTTCTTGAATTTGTAATGATTCCTGCTTTCTGTTCATTGGTATGACAAGAGCGCCTGGTATAGGACGGAGTTCAGATCTAGCGATCTGAGGGCTTTTTGTACTATCAGGTTTTTGGATTTTTGCAGGGTTTTTCTATGGCCAACATCAGTCCCTTTCCTATCCTGTCCTATTTAGTCAGTAGGGCCTCACCTTTTGCTAATCCTATCATCTATCTGTGTATTGTGTTTTCCTATATCACCGCAGTCTTTGAATGTGGGGGGCTTGCTATTCTTTATCTATTTTCTGAGGCAGAAAGTTATTCATCTTTCCTTCCTTTAGGATAGCTAGTTCTCCGGCTGGGTTCGCGGTGCACAGGATGTTAGTTCACCCCTCGGCTACTTCTAGTGTTGATGGTTAGTAAGGGGATGGCGGCCAGATTAGTTGCCAATGCTCTTGTCACCTTTTACCAATGATTTATGGTGGTCTTCCATGGTTCCGGGTCATAACAGTACATCCGGCCAAAAAAAACACAGAAAATGACAAACTCAGATAAGAGCAAAAAGAACCAAACAACAAATAAAGAGCCAAGCACTTATCTGAGGTAGATGTGGTCTGGAGCAGGATGAAGCAGGCTGGTGTACAAAGAACAACTGACATCCGGCATAGCCTGCTATCAGACCAAGGTTTAAATAAGCAGTGAGTTAGCAAAGGAAACACCCATTGCTCAACACACCTGGTCTCTGACCAAACCATTCCTGGCCACAAGAGGGAGCCTCCCAGCAGCCAAAGCATAACTGACATTCACAACAGAGTACCTTGTGATAGCACCACTCCCACTCCGACCTCAGATGCATCAACTTCTACAATAAACGGACGCATAAGGTCAGGCTGAACCAGAATCGGGTCTGAGGAAAAACATTCTTTTAATGTAGATCGCCTCTAGCTTCCAATTAACCACATCATCCCCCTTTTTATGTCAAATCGGTGAGGAGTTTGGCAATTTTGGAAAAATCTCTAATAAATTTGCGATAATTAGCAAACCCAAGGAAACGCTGCAAGGCTTTCAGAGAAAGGGTTTTTGGGTTGCACCCACTCCTTAATCGGTTGAAGCTTAGAGGGATCCATGCGGAAGCCTTCTGCAGATAAAATATAACCCAGGAAATTAACCTCTGCCTAAAAAAGAAAACACATTTCTCATATTTAGCAAATAGGTAGTTCTCTTGGAGTCTCTGGAGTACAGTGCGGACATGTTGGACATGTGACATAGCATCAGGAGAATAAATCAGGATGTCATCCAAATAGACCACCACATATTGACCACAAATATCTCTGAAAATGTCATTAACAAAGTTCTGAAAGACAGCCGGTGCATTACATAACCCAAAAGGCATTACCAAGTACTCATAGTGTCCCTCTGGAGTGTTAAATGCGGTTTTCCACTCATCTCCTTCTCTGATGCGGATTAGGTTATATGCTCCCCTGAGATCCAGCTTGGTGAACCACCGGGCTCCTATGAGCTGGTTAAACAGATCGGGGATGAGTGGGAGAGGGTACTGATTCATTACAGTAATAGCATTCAGTTCACGGTAGTCAATACAAGGTCTGAGGCCACCGTCTTTTTTATCAATGAAAAAGAATCCAGCGCCGACTGGTGACCTGGATGGTCTGATTAACCCTCTCTGCAGACTGTCTGCTATACAATCTTTCATAGCCTGATGCTCCGGACCAGAAAGATTATACATTTTACCCTTGGGGAGTCGGGAATTGGGGACCAAATCTATGGGGCAGTCATAATCTCTGTGCGGAGGTAATTTTTCAGATTCAGATACAGAAAACACGTCAGCAAATTCCCTGAATGCATAAGGTATGAAGATAGGTTCAGCTCTAGTCAGGATAACAGATAACGACAAACACGTCTCCTGACACTCAGGGCTCCAGCGCACAATCTCACCCTGGTGCCAGTCTATGACCGGGTTATGTTTACGCAGCCATGGCATGCCCAATACTACTGCTGACAACAGATTCTCAAGAACAAAAAATGACACAGATTCTACATGCAGAGCACCAACAAGCATGGAGATCTCTGGAGTTACAAAAGTAACCACACCCTGAGTGAGAGGTGTACTATCGATAGCAGATATTCTAATAGGTGCATTTAGCCTGAGCAAAGTCAAACCCAGCTCTTTTGCTACAATAGTGTCTATGAAATTAGCTGCAGAGCCACAATCAACAAAGGCACAGATTTTCCCTGCTGAGACAATGAAACAGGTACCATTAACCCCATAGGGTCTGCAGGGAGTACCTGGGCCCCCGAGTGAGTATCCTGGGGCTCACTGATGTACTGTTGCTGCCTTGAAAGTGATTCCCTCTGAGATCCAGGCTCTTCATGTTTGGCTCCATAACGTGATCTGCTCCCTTGCAGTTGACGGGACCCAGGACACGATGAGGTAGGTGCTGCAGGGGCTAGAACCTGAGCAGACCCGAGATCCTGCACTTGCTGTGTAAGTCCATGAACAAGGCCAGAAAGGGTGTGCACCTGGTTTAGCACAGCATGGAGAGAATCCATTTTTTTTTTCTCCCCTTGTAGATGGGCCAGAGATAATGTAACACCTGCCTGGATCAACAGACTCAGGTGGGATGTAATGGACAGACTAGAGGGAAGCCACTCACCAAGCAGGACCCCCAGAACCCTGAAACCCTTTAACCCCTATACAGAGATTTGGAATTACACAGGGCCCTGGAGATCACTACCTGTGGAAGGCTGCAGTCCGATGAGAGTAGTCGTCAGGCAGGGTCAAACCAGGAATAGCAGAACAGGGACAGAATCAGCAGACAAGGACTTCATCAGAAAATGTAGCAGAGGTCAAATCCGGATCGGGCAGCGAGGTACAAAAACAGCAGGCAGAAGGGTAGTCAGAAAACACGCAGAAGTCAGCGCACAGGAATCACAAAACAGAATAAGGCGGATCAGGAGCCAGGAAATCAGAACTATCTCTGGCAGAGGTGAGCAGACAGTAGGGGAACTAAGAAGGGTGTGGTGTCTTCCCATTGGCTTGTGGCTGAACACTGGCAACTTCAGCTGGAAGACACACGCCACCCACAATCAGCCAGTGGTACTGCAGATCCCAAGATAACCCAGCACAGTGGATGATCGGATCCTGTGCCCACCGGTGCCGCTGGCATCGACTTCTCTCCCATCACCAGCACCATCCATGGCAGGAACACGGCCTCACCTGGCGATCGGAGCAGAAGTCACTGGAGCGGACTCCGGTGGTGACGTAACATGTGTATGCCCAAGCCTCTCATGTGATGTGTATGCCCCCAGCCTCTCCAGACCAAGGCAAATCTGGAAAAATAGTTGTGAGAAGCAATGTAATCAATATCACCAAACCACACAGCCGTGCCAAAGAGAAGCAGCTCCAGCCACCACAGTAGGGGTGAGTTAATTAATTGATTGACCAAATATAGCAGGGTAGTTTTCAAGCTGATAATTTTGTGCGGCCCCCGAAGGTTGGTAGCAAATTCCAAATGGCCCCCGGCAGTAAAAAGGTTCCTCACCCCTGCTCTACACCTCGGAGGTGCTGGCCTGTTCTGTCACTAGTGTTTTGTCAGAGTGGCCTTTTAGTCCCACCGGGGGCATAATAACTGATCAACTGAAAATATTGACAGGCTGACTGTTCTCAAAATGATTAGCCCCAACTTCTCAACCCCAGCGGATGACAGCAGCAGAACATAATTTGTCTGGTGTATTCTCATGCACTTCTTCCCATTCCAAAAAGGGTATATGGTTCATGGTTTGCTTTTCTTGTTCTCCTTCTCCTCCTACACCATATTAACAGGGTTATCATGTGGCCCTTGCTGCAAATTTTTTGAGGGCCAACAGCCGGCCTTCACTCATACATTTTTGAGGGCCATCAGTTGACCCTCACTCATAAATTTTGAAAGGCCATAAGGCGGCCCTCACTCATAATTTCTTGAGGGCTAGCATGTGGCCCCTTAAAAAAAAGGTTTCAGGGCAACATTTTTTTATTTCAAAAATAAAACCATACAGTTTGCAGGCAGGAGTACAACAAACATGGCCATCCACAAGACTTAGCTGCCTATCCCACTGTCACAAACCACCGGGGGGGTCACTCAGAAATCCCCCGCGCTGGCTACCAGTACGTCACAATCGGGGGGTAACAAGTGGGGGTCACCCCTCCTTTATACCTCCCGACCGACAGACAGAGCACGGGACGCGCTCTCTAGCGCCCCTCTTATAGTCAGGACAATTATGGAATTGCCCGACCATAAGCAAGGAGGCCGCTATACTACTTATGCCGATTATTGAAGGGTCCCCGGTGAGAGTAAGGTATATATTCCCCCGACCTCCGCGGGCGGAATATATAAAATCTCCCCGAATCTCACTGGCCTCCCCACAATAATCCTTGGCACAATTCGCTGCCACCAACCGATTTACGGTAACTATTAGCCGAACACACAGACGTGGGATTCAAGATCGAGATAACAGAACAGCCCAAGATTAATTATATAATTTAATCAGCCTAAAGCACACTAGAAACTACAATATATACAATAGGGAATCTACAGAATATACATATGTCAGAGTACAGTTACAATCAAAGCATGGGTTACAAACAGGCATACACAGTTCCAGCAGTTACCTTGTTGCGTCTGGCCACAGGGGGGCGCTGTAGGCCAGGTTTCTAGGATCCTTCCCACAGATGTTTCCTACACGTGCCCCCAGCGAGAAGAACCCTGGAAAATGGCCGAAGTAGGGTTATCAACCTGGGCAGATCCAGGTCCCCTCCTACCTTAGTGACCTCACAGGGAGCACTGCTCCACCCCTGGCTTGAGTTATGGACAATATCCCAACATGGAATATGGGCCATAACTTTGCCTGGGAGCGTCGTAGGCGGACGCCAATGCTCTCATTGTGACAGTTATGAATTTAGCTACAGAACGAGGGGACTCATGACCTGTCTGCCAGTTCCCCATTGGCTGATATCACGCCTGGGGCATTTCCCAATGTCCTGCTCCCATAAAAAGGGGGTGCCGGCATCGTCCACATGCGGAGACACCATTTTTATGGTTGCCATATTTATCGGAAATATGGCTTGCGAGATATGAACCATTTTTTACTGGAGTCGTTCTGTCTGGCTACTTCCAGAGCCTTGCTAATTAGATAGCAGCTCCTACTACAGGGTGACGGCAGGGAGTCATCCTGTGTCCATTGTTCCCACACCACCTCATCTCCATATCACAGGACATGGCCATGGAGGTGTAAGTGGAACACTGAGAACAAGAAGGGAGGGGGCACTGCCAGGGAGTGATGAGGGACTATGACTGGAGTCATAATTCATCTTCATATCCCGGGATTTGCCTCACACCTCCCCCCTTTTGAGGGCGCTAGGGGGCAGCACACTCCGGTGTTCCCCCGTGCGCCCGTCCGCGACCTCTCCTTGTCGGGACAGCCCGTCTGCGTTACCGTGGTCACGGCCCCTTTTGTGGCGAATGGTGAAGTTGTATTGCTGGAGCGCAAGGCTCCATCGCAACAATCGCCCATTCGTCCCAGAGACGGTATGCAACCAGCTGAGGGGATTGTGGTCCGTCTCCACGATGAAGTGGCGCCCGTATAGATAGGGTTGCAGACGCTGCAGGGCCCACACTATGGCCAGGCACTCCTTCTCCATCGTGGAATAGGCAACTTCCCTTGGTAACAGCTTCCTGCTCAGGTACAAGACTGGGTGCTCTTGGCTCGCAGAGTCCACCTGGCTGAGCACCGCACCGAGGCCGAAGTCACTGGCGTCGGTCTGTACTACAAACGGCCGCGTGAAGTCGGCTGCCTGTAGCACGGGCGGGCTGGACAGGGCGTCCTTTAGGGCCCGGAAGGCTGTCTCGCAGTCCATTGTCCAATCGACTGCAGAGGGCAGCTTCTTCTTGGTGAGGTCCGTCAAGGGCTTTGCCAGGCTACTATAGCATGGAACAAACCTCCTATAGTACCCAGCGGTCCCCAAGAAGGACATCACCTGCTTCTTGGTCCTGGGGGTGGGCCAGGATGCGATGGCTTCCACTTTCTCAGGCTCGGGCTTCAGTGTTCTCCCACCTACCCGGTGACCGAGGTACTGGACCTCGCTCATGGCCAGCTGACACTTTCCCGGCTTGATGGTCAAACCTGCCCGGTGGATCCGCCTGAGCACCTGTGCTAGATGCTCTAGGTGGTCCTCCCAGGTGGGACTGAAGACGGCAATGTCATCCAGGTACGCGGCCGCGTACCCTTCAAGTCCCTTGAGCAGGGTGTTGACCATCCGCTGGAAAGTGGCAGGGGCATTCCTCATCCCGAATGGCATCACCGTGGACTCGTACAGTCCAAATGGGGTAATAAAGGCAGAGCGTTCCCTGGCCTTGCGAGTCAGGGGGATCTGCCAATATCCCCGGCTCAGATCCATGATGGTCAGGTACTGAGCCCCGGCCAACTGATCGAGCAGGTCATCGATGCGTGGCATTGGGTACGCATCGGCGACCGTGACAGCATTGAGCCCCCTGTAGTCCACGCAGAACCGAGTTATTCGGTCCTTCTTAGGGACGAGGACTACAGGCGAGGCCCAAGCGCTGTTGGATGCCTGGATCACCCCCAGCTTCAGCATCTCGTCAATCTCCTGGCGCATGTGTTGCTGCACCTCCAGGGAGACCCGATATGCTGAACGCCGGATCGGGGGATGATCCCCAGTGTCCACGTGATGGACAGCCAAGTCAGTCCTTCCGGGCTGGTTGGTAAACAACCCCCGGAAGGGGAGGAGGGTGGCCCACAGCTGGGACCGTTGGTCTTCCAAGAGCTGGTGGCCAACCTCCACATCCTCAATGGATCCGCCTGCCCTAACCTGGGCTAGCATATCCAAGAGGGTTTCCGCTTCTCCCTCCTCGGGCAGGTTGCACACGGGGAGCGCACATGCCTCCCGCTCATGATGTGCCTTCATCATGTTCACATGGAAGGGCTTCCGCCTTCCACGGGCAGGGTCCAGGGTGACCAGGTACGTTACAGGGTTGAGCTGCTGGTACACGAGGTATGGGCCTTCCCAGGCTGCCTGAAGCTTGTCCTGTGGTACGGGGACCAGTACCCACACCTTTTGACCCACTTGGTAGGTCCTCTCACAAGCGTTCTGGTCGTACCAACGCTTCTGATCGGCCTGGGCTTGAGCCATATTGTCGTGTACCAGTTGCGTCAAGGCCTGCATTTTGTCCCGGAAGCGCATGACATACTCGATAACCGACACTCCAGGGGTGGCCAAATCCCCTTCCCAAGCCTCTTTCACCAGAGCCAGGGGGCCCCGCACACGTCGCCCGTACAGGAGCTCAAACGGTGAGAATCCTGTTGAGGCCTGTGGAACCTCCCGGTAAGCAAATAACAGGTGTGGGAGATACCGCTCCCAGTCACGCCCATGGGAGTCGACCAACATCTTAAGCATCTGCTTTAAGGTGCCATTAAACCGCTCGCACAGGCCATTAGTCTGTGGATGGTACGGGCTGGCCACCAGATGTCGCACCTGGACTTGCTTACAGAGGGCCTCCATCAGCTGGGACATGAATTGGGTCCCCCGGTCAGTGAGCATTTCCTGGGGAAAACCCACTCGGGAGAAAATCTCCAGCAATGCGGTGGCCACCTTGTCAGCCCGAATGGACGACAAGGCCACTGCTTCTGGGTACCGGGTGGCATAGTCCACTACCGTCAGTATGAAGCGTTTCCCGGAGCTGCTGGGGATGGCCAGCGGGCCGACCAGATCCACAGCCACCCTCCTGAAAGGCTCATCGATGATTGGCAGAGATACCAGTGGGGCTTTGGGGCGTGGCCCCGCCTTCCCCACTCTCTGACAGGTTTCACACGAACGGCAGTAGGCAGCCACATCGGCCCCCATTTTTGGCCAGTAGAAATGCTGGTTTAACCTGGCCTTGGTCTTAGTGATCCCTAGGTGTCCGGCCATCGGAATCTCATGTGCGATCCGCAACAACTCCGTCCGGAACGGATAGGGTACCACCAACTGTCGGTCCCTGGGCCACGCCTCCGGTAAACCCTGCTGGACCGTGGCCCGGTACAGCCGTCCTTGGTCCCAGACCACTCGCTCCGGGTCCGAGTCCGAGGGAGGCTGTGCCGCCTGCTCCTTAAGAGCTTTCAGGCTGTCGTCAGCTTCTAACGCTGCCTGAAACCCCTGACTAGATGTGGCCAGAATCGACGAGACTGTCACATCTTCAGTCAGTACCCCGGGACCTGTGTCCTGGCCTCCACCTGACTCGGCTGCCACTTGGTCAGAAGGGGAAGAGCTATCAGACCTCCGGGAGGCCCCTTGGCTTCCAGCACTCCCACTGCGGGTGACAGCGGCCACAGCCGCTGCGACCGTGGGTCGTGCCTGCTCCTCCTCCGTTCCTGACCAAGTCGCCGGTTCAGGCAGACCTACCTGGCTTCCTGACACCCCGGTTGTGGGGGAACCATGCACCGAGATCTTACCTGGGAGCACTTCCGCTCCTGGACCGGCCCCAATCTCACCTGCCTGTTCCCCTCCTGCAGCAACAGAACCCCGCTGTGAAATCTCTGGGGACCCCACATTTGCTTTGGTAGCCCCCACCCCACACACTGGTCCTCCCCCTGCAGCACCCTGCTCTCTGCTTATCCCTGCAGAGGGCAACAGATCCCAGCTCACAGGCTGGTTACTTGTAGAGGCATTGTCACACCTTTCTCTGACCCCCTCCCCTGTCACAGCTGCAGCTGAGTGTGTGTCTATGGTGTCTATGCAAGCAGAAATATCAGAGTTCACTCCCTCCTCCCCTACATCATTCATAGATAACACATTAACATTGTCCGGAGGCATGTCAGTACTGGCTGAAGGTTCAGCCCTTGGTTGGGGCCCAAACTGGGAGGTTATCTGCCCCAAATCTGTCCCAAGTAGCACGTTTGCAGGGATCCGATCAGTTACCCCCACCTCCCTCACCCCCCGCCCTGCGCCCCAGTCCACATAAATGTCAGCAACAGGCAGCGCCGGGTCAATGCCTCCAATCCCGGAGACAGCGAGGGTTTTTCCAGGGATCAAGTCTTGGGGGGACACCATCTCAGGCCGCACCAGAGTCACCTCTGAGGCGCTGTCTCGCAGTCCTATGGTCACAGACCGGCCGACGGTGACAGGTTGGAAGCTGTCCAGGGACCTACCACCACCCCCACCCACACAATACACCTTGGGCGGCCCTTGGGACGGGGACGGAGCCGGGGCCTTGGGACGCTGAGGGCACATGGCCTTGAAGTGTCCAGGTAGGTTGCACTGGTGGCACCGTCTTGGCTCTGCCACGGGCCTGGAGAGGGGAGTTGAGGGGGACACCCCCTGCAGTCTAGGGGCAGGTGGGGCAGTCGCAGAATTCATCTTACCCCCTCTCCAGGTGCTGCTGGTGGCTGCTCTCTTGGCTTCCGGAGCCCGATTGTTGGTGTAGTCATCGGCCAGGGCAGCTGTAGCCGTGGACCCCTTTGGCTTCTGGTCTCGGATGAACTGGCGGAGATCCTCAGGGCAGTTCCACAAGAGTTGCTCCGTGATGAACAAGTCCAGGATCTCCGGTCCGGTGGAAAGCTGCAGGCCTTGGGTCCAGTGGTCGGCAGCTCGGGCAAGTGCCCGCCGGTGGTCAGCCCAGGAGTCCTTTGGTCCCTTCTGTAGGCTCCGGAACTTCTTGCGGTAGGACTCTGGAGTGAGGTTGTACTGTTGGATCAGGGCCCGCTTGATGGTGTCGTAGCCCTGATCTGCCTCAGCAGGCAAATCCCCAAGGATATCCAGGGCCTTACCCCTTAAACGGGGGGTCAGGTATTTGGCCCACTGGTCCTTGTCCAGATGGTGCTGCAAGCAAGTCCGTTCAAAAGCAGTCAAGAAAGAGTCCAAGTCTCCATCCTTCTCCAGCACTGGGAAGTCCTCAACACGGACCTTTGGAAGTTTGGTGTCTCGAAGGTCACATGTGGCTGATGAGGGCCGGAGCTGAGCTAGCTGCAGCTGGTAGTCACGGTCTGCCTGTCGCTCTCGCTCTTCACGCGCTGCCTGCCGCTCTCGCTCCGCAGCCTCACGCTCTGCGTGCCGCTCTGCCCTGCGCTCTGCCAGGAGTTCCTTGTAGCCCTTCTGGTCTCCAGCCTGGAGAAGGGCCATAGCCATTTGAAGAAGGCTATCCGAGCCTCCCAGGCTCGGTGGAATGGCACGTGGTGAACTGCGGCACGCTGCAGAGCTAGGCGATTCACTGTCCCTTTCAGAGCGGAGGGCTGGCATCTGGCTCGTTGAGGAACCTTGGGTGAGCTCCTCCTCATCTTGTCCAGCAGTGCCAGGTTGCGCAATGTCCTCGGCAGAACGGTTTTCTGGCGTCGAGCTCCTGGAGGACTCGTGGGCAACCTCCTCATTACTGTCCACAGCACCGTCCTCCCTCTCTTCGGCTCCTGCCTTAGCATTGGCCAGTTGCATAGCTCTGCTCCTGGTGCCATCAGCCATTCTTGCAGACTTTTGGTCACTGACACAGAACTGACACCTGATGCCTCCACACACCTTACAGTATCTGCACTCTGACACTCTAGTGTTGAGCTAGTCTGAAGACCCCAGCAGCCACAGCTGCTGCAGGCAGTCTTTAGTGTCTGGGAGTATGGGTCTCACACTCACACACACTATTATCTCGATCCCACCGCTATGCCACCAATATGTCACAAACCACCGGGGGGGTCACTCAGAAATCCCCCGCGCTGGCTACCAGTACGTCACAATCGGGGGGTAACAAGTGGGGGTCACCCCTCCTTTATACCTCCCGACCGACAGACAGAGCACGGGACGCGCTCTCTAGCGCCCCTCTTATAGTCAGGCCAATTATGGAATTGCCCGACCATAAGCAAGGAGGCCGCTATACTACTTATGCCGATTATTGAAGGGTCCCCGGTGAGAGTAAGGTATATATTCCCCCGACCTCCGCGGGCGGAATATATAAAATCTCCCCGAATCTCACTGGCCTCCCCACAATAATCCTTGGCACAATTCGCTGCCACCAACCGATTTACGGTAACTATTAGCCGAACACACAGACGTGGGATTCAAGATCGAGATAACAGAACAGCCCAAGATTAATTATATAATTTAATCAGCCTAAAGCACACTAGAAACTACAATATATACAATAGGGAATCTACAGAATATACATATGTCAGAGTACAGTTACAATCAAAGCATGGGTTACAAACAGGCATACACAGTTCCAGCAGTTACCTTGTTGCGTCTGGCCACAGGGGGGCGCTGTAGGCCAGGTTTCTAGGATCCTTCCCACAGATGTTTCCTACACGTGCCCCCAGCGAGAAGAACCCTGGAAAATGGCCGAAGTAGGGTTATCAACCTGGGCAGATCCAGGTCCCCTCCTACCTTAGTGACCTCACAGGGAGCACTGCTCCACCCCTGGCTTGAGTTATGGACAATATCCCAACATGGAATATGGGCCATAACTTTGCCTGGGAGCGTCGTAGGCGGACGCCAATGCTCTCATTGTGACAGTTATGAATTTAGCTACAGAACGAGGGGACTCATGACCTGTCTGCCAGTTCCCCATTGGCTGATATCACGCCTGGGGCATTTCCCAATGTCCTGCTCCCATAAAAAGGGGGTGCCGGCATCGTCCACATGCGGAGACACCATTTTTATGGTTGCCATATTTATCGGAAATATGGCTTGCGAGATATGAACCATTTTTTACTGGAGTCGTTCTGTCTGGCTACTTCCAGAGCCTTGCTAATTAGATAGCAGCTCCTACTACAGGGTGACGGCAGGGAGTCATCCTGTGTCCATTGTTCCCACACCACCTCATCTCCATATCACAGGACATGGCCATGGAGGTGTAAGTGGAACACTGAGAACAAGAAGGGAGGGGGCACTGCCAGGGAGTGATGAGGGACTATGACTGGAGTCATAATTCATCTTCATATCCCGGGATTTGCCTCACACCCACTTTGCAAGGGGGCACAGGACAACACTCATGAAGCCAAAACAGTGCGAACAGGTGGTCAGTTGGATGGCAGCTAATGCTTCCAGTCAGTTTCTGCAGCATCGCTCTGATAAGCACAAGCAATCGAACTATGGAGTCATAAAGTCCTCTAGAGGGTCTAGTAAAATCAATAAAAAAAGTAAAAGAAAAAGTTTTAAAAAACCCTAAAAGTTCAAATCACCCCCCTTTCGCCCCATTGAATATAAAATAATAAAAAAAATACACATATTTGGTATTGCCACATTCAGAAATGCCCGATCTATCAAAATATATAATCAATCAATCTTACGGAGTGGCAATAAAAAATTCCAAATGCCAAAATTATGGTTTTCGGTCGCTGCAACATTGCTCTAAAATGCAATAACAGGCGATCAAAACATTGCATCTACACAAAAATGGTATAATTAAACATGCCAGCTCAAGATGCAAAAAATGAGCCATCATAGAGCACCAGACCCTGAAAAATGAGAACGCTACGGGGCTTGGGAAATGGTGAGCAATTCTTTTTTTGGACAAACTTCAGATTTTTTTTTAACCCCTTGGATAAAAGTAAACCTATACATGTTTGGGGTCTACGAACTCGCACTGACCTGAGGCATCACACCGACACATCAGTTTTACCATATAGTGAACATGGGAAATAAAATATCCCCAAAACAATTCTGCAATTGCACTTGCAAAAGTATATGTTTGTTGTCTACAAACTTAAAACCACAAAAAGAGGAATTAAATTTTCTCCAAAAAATTCTGAAAAATTCACAGCAAGAAGAGGCAACCGTGTTTACCTGCCCAGGCCAAAGAAACAAATGCACTCACAGGATGCAGCAAAACCCTTTATAAAACGATGGAGGCAACAGCTGCAACACACTGACGCCTAGTCTAAGGCTATGTGCCCACGGGACTCTGTATCTGCAGATTTTTCTGCATCAAAATCAGCAGCTTTCCCCCGGAATCCACACCTTTTCATAGGTGCGGATTTTGTGCGGATTTGACGCGGATTTGATGCGGATTTGACGCGGATTTTGTTGCGGATTTTGCGATTTTTTTTTTTATTAATTTGAATAGGCAAAATCTGCACGAAAATCCGCAACACAAAGGCTATGTGCCCACGGGGACATTGTCCTGCGGATATATCCACAAGACATTCCACAGGTGCTCCCAGAAATCCGCAACAGAACTTTCTCTGTTTCAATGCTGCAGATGCACAGCGGAATGTCGTGCGGATATGGTGCGGGCTTTCTGCATTGAGGATACAGTACCATGGCTTCGGCACTGCATCCTCAATGCAGAACAAGTGCTGCAGTGATCGGGGTGCTCATACTTACCTCCATCATGCAGCACCTCGCTTTCCGGTGGCCGGGTCACTGTCAGGCAGCGTCTGGTTCACTGTGCTGGAGGTGGGCGGGCCTGAACTAGCTCCGGCTGTCACATGACCGGAGCTCGTGCAGGCCCCGCCCACCTCTTCCTTCCTGTACCTTGCTGGATCCACCGCGCTGCTGCCGCTGCCGCTACACCGGACGGAGAAAGTGACTCGGGTCTCTATCAAGGCAGGTAAGTAAATGGGACCCTGCGGAGAAATCCGCAACAATAATTGACATGCTGCAGATTTTTCCGCACGAATATCCGCACGATTTCCGCTGCGGAAAAATCCGCAGCGTGGGCACAGCATTTCTCAAATGCCATAGAAATGGCTGGGGAGTAGCTGTGCTGCAGATTTCTGGAAAATCCGCGGCTTTTCCGCGAGAAATCCGCGGCAAAATCCGCGCATTTTCCACAGTGTGGGCACATAGCCTAATAGTCAAATAGTATAGGTGTCACTAATAGCCTGTAAGCTACAAACTGGCACTGACCTGAGGCATCACACTGACACATCAGTTTTATCATATAGGGAACCTGGTCAATAAAAAAAAAATCCAAAACAATTGTGCAATCGCATTTTTTTTTGCAATTTCATCACATTTGGATTTTTTTTCCCGTTTTCCAGTATACTATACGGTAAAACTTATGGTTTCATTAAAAAGTACAACTCGTTCCAACAAAAAACAAGCCCTCATATGGCAAGATTGACGGAAAAATAAAAAACGTTACGGCTCCTGGAAGAAGCGGAGCAAAAAACAAAATCGAAAAATCACCGGGGGGGTGAAGGGGTTAATAACTTTGGTCTTTTTGTATAGGTCAAAAGGTGTTTTGGGGTCCTGGGTGCGATTTGCAACCCCTGCACCTATTGTAGTTACACCCCTGATTTCACTTCTGCGTCTACTCAAAAACTCGCTGCTCACAATTAAAGCGAACCTGTCAGGTCCAATATGTCCCCGGACCACGAGCAGTTTTGGAACCACGAGCAGTGCCAAATGCATACTGCTAATCCCTGCCTAACAGTCCCTGTATACACTAGCATAGATAAAGGGATCTATAGAAAAAGCATTTCTAAAGATCCTTTATCGTATGCTAATGAGAGCGGGGACTAGTCCCCCCGGGTGTTGCTTCCCTTGCCAGTCGGCACCATTAGCATGTTAGTACGTCCCTGTGGGTGTGCTAACATGGTAATGAATTTGCAGTGTCACAGGATGATCTCTCTCACCTCTCACCATCGCGTCCAACATTGGATTTCGGCTCAGTGCGCATGACCCCACCGCACTTCAGTTTGAAGCCAGGACGCGTACACCCGGCTTCATAGTGTGCGTGACCAAAATTCCAGTGGTCACACGCACTGGGTCGAAATCCAGCATCGGGCGGCGATGGCAGCGGAGAGGTGAGAGAGATCATCCTCTCACGCTGCACATTCATTAGCATGTTAACAAACCCACAGGGGCCAACAGGGACGTATTAACATGCTAGGCAAGGAAACTAACGGGACCCGTAGAAGTGCTGTGTAGCACGAAACGGCCGTTGTCCTGAGGGGACCCGCACCCAGCTCTCCTCCTGCCTTTTATTTGCACCCTTGGAATCAATAAAGAACTCATCTTCTGGAACCTGATGGTATGTGCCGTTGTTTCCTTTCTCTCTTATGACTTTTTAAGCCTACACTAATTGCAGCTAAGAGCGGTATTATTAGAGAATAAAATATATTTGAATTAGCCCTGAAAAGGACTTTTGGGTTAACTTGGTAGGACTAAGGTCTGTAAGGCTAGAATCCCTGCCTACAGGCCTCTAATATACTATGTCTTTTCCAGCAGCTTGCCCTACACTAAATGACGATAAGAGCAATATTATTATAGAATAGATATTTTATGTAGCATGTCTTTGCATGTGACACCTATGAGCGATTTTGAATCGTTGCAAAAACAGTCAAAATCGCTCATCGGTGACATCACCCCCTATTCTTGATTATCGCTGCTGCTTGTTGTACGATGTTGTTCCTCGTTCCTGCGGCAGCACACATCGCTACGTGTGACGCTGCAGGAACGAGGAACCTCACCGTACCTGCAGCCGCGGAAGGAAAGAGGTGGGCGGGATGTTCGTCCCGCTCATCTCCGCCCCTCCGCTTCTATTGGGCGGCGGTTCAGTAACGCAGCTGTGACGTCGCTGTGACGCTGAATGAACCGCTCACTTAGAAAGGAGGCGGTTCGCCGGTCACAGCGACGTCGCAGGGCAGGTATGTGCGTGTGACGCTGCCATAGCGATAATGTTCGCTACGGCAGCGATCACACGATATCGCAGGCACGATGGGGGCGGGTGCTTTAGCGCTCGACATCGCTAGCAATTGCTAGCGATGTCATAGCGTGTAAAGCGGCCTTAAGGCTAGAATCTTTGCCTACATGCCTCCAACACGCTATCCAGTCTCCAGCAGGGTCATTGGAGAAATCATTTACAAAAAGCATTAACCATGAGACACTTCTTGGAATTAGAAGCAAAGCTGAATACAGGGGGAATTCTCGAGAACCCCCAGGATTTCTGTTCACTTTCCAGTTCATCTCATAGTGTGACTATAAATCATCCGAGCAGAAGCCAAATAATAGTCTCTGTAGGGACCGTGCAGATATAAGACCGTGGCTGAGGCTCCTTCACTACCAAGACCGGAGCTCCTTACCCCGACCAGGATCACGTAAAGTATATTAATGTGAGTATTCACCAATAACTGACACAAAGTCCAGAGAAGTAAAACAATTCAAAAAGTCCCTGTGCAGAAACTAAAAATGTTGCCATTCTACCTTAGAGAGAACAGAGGGTCCAGTCGTCTATTTCTATGTCTTATTTTTTTCATTGGAAAACTACAGGTGACACCACTAAGGAGTTATTAATCATTTTACCAATGCGCCTTTTCGTCTAATTTGGGTGCACTAATTTTTTTGTTGATGAAACTGGAAGAGATTTTCTTCACCTGATGGTTTTTAAGATACCGGTAATTTATAGGACTTTTCAAAAAGTTGCACATTTTTTATGCAATGCTACATGCTTCATTTTCTGGGGGGTTTGGGACTATTTTTCTGGGGGATTGGGCTATTCCTACACTAACATTTGCTTACTGTCTAAACATCTAAACACATCATGATTTTATACTATTGTCAATACTGATATTAAAAATATCTTAGAGTTTTTAATGCCAGAAAGCTGAAAAGTCTCCATATCATGGTTTTCCTCCATAGTCTATTTTTCAAATTCCAAATTTTTGTAAGTCCTACATCTCTATGGGCTTATTGATATAGATGAGTTTTATTATATATATATATATATATATATATATATATATATATATATATATATATATATATATATACATATACCGTATGTATATCTCACAATGAACCCCCAGAAATGTGGGACTTACAACAATTTTAAATCACAATATATATATATATATATATATATATATATATTGTACACAACTTCAGACCTAAACCCTATTGAGCATCTGTGAGGTCTTCTCAGATGTAAGGTGGAGGAGCGCAAGGTCTGTAACATCCACCAGCTCCTGGATGTCATCATAGAGGATCCAGCGGCTCCTGTGAAGCTCTAGTGACCTCCACGCTTAAGCAAAGTAAGGCAGTGCTGGAAAATAATGGTGACAATTTTGGCACAATTTGTCTATTTTCCCTTAGGGGTGTACTCACTTTGGTTGCCAGTAGTTTAGACATTAATGGCTGTATGTTAAGTTGTTTACAGTGTTATACAAGCTGCACACTGACACTGTACATTGCATACAAGCTGCGCACTGACACTGCACATTGTATACAACGTGCACACTGACACTGTACATTGTATACAAGCTGCACACTGACACTGTACATTGTATACAAGCTGCACACTGACACTGCACATTGTCTACAAGCTGCGCACTGACACTGTACATTGTATACACGCTGGACATTGACACTGCACATTGTATACAAGCTGCACACTGACACTGTACATTGTATACAAGCTGCGCACTGACACTGTACATTATATACAAGCTGCACACTGACACTGCACATTGTATCACAGGGGCAGATCTCCAGTATTGTCCCGTGAAAAAGATATAAGAAAATATTTACAAAAATGTGAGGGGTGTACTCACTTTTGTGATATAGCGATGGGACATTTGGGTTTTTATCTCTATTTCTTTTCTTTGCTGTGCAGCAGTTACCCTTTGTGTAAATTAATGTGACATTATAATTGTTTCTATCATTTTTTATGGCCTCTTTTTCTCTATCTGCCACCGCCACTGGTTAATTCTTTCTCTCCACTTTCATTGTGCGACATTTTGAGAAAATTTGGTGCAAACTCTGTTGGCTTAGAAAAAAATGTCGCACTCCAAAAAAGTGCCTGCAAAGCCTGCCCTGAGAATACATAACCTCCTTACCTCTTTGCTTCTGACATTCATAGTGTAGTGTATTTGCATAAATGCTCCTTTAAAAAGGAAGGGGGGGGGGGGGTTTCCAGGGGAAAACAGAAATGTCATTTAAATCCCTATCTATCTGATGATATAATCTAAGCTTTTTTCAAAAAAACGTATATTGAAAAATCCCTACTGATCCCTCACTGCTATCTAATAACTATTCTATTTTTTTTTCTGTTTCCTGTCTCATGATGATTCATTTTTTAGAAACCCAGTGCATGTTGGGATACTCAAACAAAGTGTCATCAGTGGCAGAGGCTATTGCAGTGACCGCAGCTTCTGCCCTTCCCTGAAATGTAGCGTCATCATGATGCTCATTTCAAGGTCTGGTAGTGTATTTTATTATAAAAGTAGAAATCATTAGAAATAATAAGCATCATTTTAGGAGCTGGTCTGTCTCTCTTGTCCCTTCCTGCTCTGTCCCAGCTTTCCCTGGTGTGTCTGTTTCTCCCTGCGCTATGCCCGGTGCCATCTGCACTGTACACACCGCCCGCTCTGTTATCAGCTCAGATCTGTACTGATCTGCCAGCAACAGAGCGGTGTCTATACCCGGCATGCAGGAGACTAGCACCGCCTCCGATGGTGATGTCACTCATTCCCTGCATGCCAGGTATAGACACCGCTCTGTTACCAGCAGATTATTACAGATCTGAGCCGGAAACAGAGCAGGCGGTGGGAACTGTGCAGATGGCACTGTGCACGTAGCAGAGGTAGCGTAGGAGAGGAAGAGGCTGCTGTCACTGCAACAGACTCTGCCCCAAAGACACTTTGCAGTGGAATTCTCAAACAAGTCGTCTGCCACTGATGACACTTTGTTTGAGTATCCCAGCATGCACTGGGATTCTCAAACAAATCATCAGCAGACAGGAAAAGAAAAAAATGGAAAAGCATTAAGATAGCGTAAATAGGGAATGGTAGGGAATTTTTAATACAGGTATATTAGAAAATAGCTTTTATTAAAGTATCAAATAAATAGGAATTTAAATGAAATTTCCTATTTACCTTCGGACCACTCATTTATGAATTATGTGTTATTTTTGCTCCTCAGAAACACTTTCCATTGACTTCTTCACTCTCCCTTTGGAAGTAACACATACATCGTGAGAAAATGAAATAGGAGCAGAGGGGTAAGTGGGGTCTTCTCTCTCTCTCCCCTGTAGAGTGTAAGCTCTTATGGTCAGTGACATGTTCTCTCACCTGTAGAGTGTAAGCGCTTATGGTCATCGGGGTCCTCTCTCTCCTGTAGAGTGTAAGCTCTTATGGCCAGCGACATCTTCTCTCCTGTAGAGTGTAAGCTCTTATGGTCAGTGGGGTCCTCTCTCTCTTCTGTAGAGTGTAAGCTCTTATGATCAGTGGGGTCATCTCTCTCTTCTATAGAGGTAAGCTCTTATGGTCAGTGGGGTCCTCTCTCTCTTCTGTAGAGTGTAAGCTCTTATGGTCAGTGGGGTCCTCTCTCTCACTCTCTGTCTCTCGCTCTCCTTCAGACTGGAAGCTTATATGGCCAGCGACGTCTTCTCTCTCCTGTAGAGTATAAGCTCTTATGATCAGTGCGGTCCTCTCTCTCTTCTGTAGAGTGTAAGCTCTTATGATCAGCAGGGTCATCTCTCTCTCATGTAGAGTGTAAGCTCTTATGATAAGTGGGGTCCTCTCTCTCTTCTGTAGAGTGTAAGCTCTTATGGTCACTGGGGTCCTCTCTCTCTCTCTCGGTCTCTCTCTCTCCTTCAGACTGTAAGCTTATATGGTCAGCGACGTCTTCTCTCTCTCCTGTAGAGTTTAAGTCTTATGATCAGCAGGGTCATCTCTCTCTCTCTCCTGTAGAGTGTAAGCTGTTATGGTCAGTGGGGTCTTTTCTCTCCTGTAGAGTGTAAGCTGTTATGGTCAGCAGGGTCTTTTCTCTCCTGTAGAGTGTAACTCTTATGGTCAGTAGGGTCCTCTCTCTCCTGAAGCATGTAAGCTCGTATGGTCAGTGAGGTCCATTCTCTCTCCTGTAAAGTGTAAGCTCTTATGATCAGTGGGGTCCTCTCTCTCTCTCCTGTGAATGTAAGCTCTTATAGTCATATGGGTCCTTTCTCTCTCCTGTAACGTGTAAGCTCTTGTGGTTGGGGGGGTCCACTCTCTCTCTCCTATAGAGTGTAAGCTCTTTTGGTCAGTGGGGTCCACTCTCTCTCTCCTATAGAGTGTAAGCTCTTTTGGTCAGTGGGGTCCTCTCTCTCTCTCCTATAGAGTGTAAGCTCTTATGGGCAGTGGTGTCCTTTCTCTCTTGCTCTACTCTCCCCCACTAGTATTTTCTGAACAAGTACAACCTTTCGAGTAATGAGAATTACGGTAAGTGAGTTTATTCACAGCAAATTTTATTCATTTTGAAATTTCAGCAAAGACGGTGAATTGGAATCTCAAACAATCCGCTCATCTCTACAGGATGATCGTCATACTTGAATTATTGAAACATCATTTCTGCCTTCTTTCCCCAAGGTTTATAGGAAATAAATATACTAAACCTCCTGATGGTCAGCCACTAGCCCCATTGGTATAGTACATCAATGTCATCTGTCTTCTAGCTGACTTTCCTTGGCATTTGCTTACTGGGGATAATCTATTCATGGTTGACTCTTTCACTAATTGAATCACTATGTGTCAGCAAAACACAGTTTAGCACCATCCACTTCCAGCAACCTTTGGTCTCTGAGCGTGATGTGGCCAATTTCTCTAAATAGTCACCAATCTGTCTCCTATTAGCGCCTTCGTGACTCCTTGAGAAATCTAACTAGTCTTGGAGTCATACAGTCATCCTATTGAAGCCTCTTCGTAACTTCTCTCTGTGGCTTCTTCCCGGTAGATAGTTTTTTTCTGGGGTAGTTACCTATTGCAACAAGTTTGTGATGAGCAAACCCGTGGATAATCTGCTTCGCCGAACCAGCGCAGGGAAAAAAATCAGGATCGGTGAGCAAACTTGACACTGAGCTTAATCCCGAACAACGAACCCCCTAAAAGTTAATGGGGACGAACGTTCAGGGCTGTAAAATGACTGTAGTAAGCGCTAGGGTGCTGTGGTGGAAGTTAAATGGTAGTAAGAGTAGTATAGCTATAGATATGATCAGTCACTGGATCACGCTGCAGTCAAGACTCTCTTCCAGGCCCGCTAATTAAGGTTTATGAATATTCACTGCTTCCCCCGCCCAGCCTCTGTGCCAGTGTCTATGATTGGTTGCAGACTGCTACATTTGCCCCCCACCCTGTGTCCACATCTGTAATTGGTTGAAGTCAGTTTGTTGTATAGTGGTGTAAAAAGAAATAAATAATAATTTAAAAAAAACAACATAGGCTCCCACCATATGTCAATTGCCAGTGCAGGTAAAGCAACAGCGGAAAGCTGCATCCCTCAACTGGATATCAAAATAAAGGGAAAAAAAGATGTAAGGTCCCCCCTATTTTTGATATCCAGCCACGGTAAAGCAGACAGTTGGGTGCTGGTATTTGTTCTGTCCCCACTTAAAGGCGATGGAAGGTGCGTAGTTGTGAGAGGTTGTGAGAGTCTTACCTTCGTTTTTCCTATAGGTGGGGCAGACAGGACCAGAGTACTCCAGAGTGAAAACATGCACAAGCTGAGATGAAACAATGGTGGTTTATTTTCTCCAAACGTTAGGACATGCAGAGTGCAGTAATCCAAGTACCTGGCATTGAAATCTTCCAGTGATGCTTGCCTCTGAAGCTACTACGTGGTCAGAAGACTTTGCTCCTAGTAGCTCCAATAAGGGATCTTGCTCTCACAAAAACTCTGGCTGGAATGAACATCCAGGAAGTGATGCAAGAGGGTCATCAGACACTCCCATGGGCTGGGCAAAAGAAACAGAGGAGCCGAAAAGTCTGACCAGTAGATGGCAGCAGAGACAGGCATGAAAAACATTAAATAACAGTTTTAACTAAGACAAAGAGAAACAGCACACTCCCCGTCTGAAATTCACTTTGGGGATTTCACTATTGAGTCCATAATACAACCTGAAAGGAAAGGCATGTTAAATGCAAAAACAAGCTCAATTGAGTCCAAAACAAGAAGGATGGCTCAAAGTTCAGGTCCGGTAGCGTTCATCCTGTAGGGACGCTCTCTATGGGCAAAAGCAGAACAAGTTCGTGGATTGGCCTTGCAAAGGTCTTCGTCTCACCTTTCCTGATGACCTTTAGCTCCACCTTCCGAACATTGCCGTCCTGACTAGGCAGTATCCTAGTAATTAGTCCCATAGGCCAGTCAGTCCTTTCTGTGGTCTGATCTTTCATGAGGACTAGGTCTCCTTCCTTGAGGTTCGGCTTGGGATGTCGCCACTTCTTTCTTCCTTGAAGAATGGTGAGGTATTCCTTCCTCCATCGGTTCCAGAAGTAGTCAGCCAAGTATTGAACCCGTTTCCAGTGTTTTTGATAAGTGTTCGCGTGGGTGAACTCTCCGCTGGGCATTACCGCGTTGTCAGTTTTTTGGGTAATGAGAATAGTAGGAGTTAATATGGTTGGTGTTTCTGGATCCATGGTCACCGGCACAAGGGGTCTTGAATTGATAATGGCTGAGACTTCAGCTAAAAGAGTGACTAGAGTCTCATGTGTGAGTCTTGAGGAATTGACGTCCATTAGCATGGAGTTCAAGATGTTGCGTGAAATCCCGATCATCCTCTCCCAGGAGCCTCCCATGTGAGAACTGTGAGGGGGATTGAAGATCCAGGTGCAACCTTTCTCTGCCAGCTGATCTTGGATAGGTTTGGTGTCGATGTTCAGTTCTCTACATGCACCGACGAAGTTGCTTCCACGGTCAGACCTCAGCTGTTTCACTGGTCCTCTGATGGCAAGGAACCTTCTCAAGGCGTTGATTAGGCTGGAGGTATCCATGGACTCTAACACCTCAATGTGAACGGCTCGAACACTCATGCAGGTGAATAACACAGCCCACCGCTTGCTGTTTGCTTGGCCTCCGCGAGTTCTGCGTGTGGACACCATCCATGGTCCGAAAACGTCTAGGCCCACGTAGGTGAAAGGTGGCTCTGTGGAAAGTCTGTCTGTAGGCAAGTCAGCCATTTGCTGGTACAGTTGTTTTCCTCTCGCTTTACGACAGTGCACACAATCGTGTAGTATTTGTGCTACACGTCTCTTCATTCCAATAATCCAGAGGCCTGCAGACCGTAAAGCACCTTCTGTAATTTGCCTGCCTTGGTGTTCAGTCTTTTCATGGTGGTGTCGGATCAGCAAGACTGTAACATGGTGTTTGTTGGGAATGATGAGAGGATTTTGTTCTGCAACTCCAAGATGAGCCTGATTTAAACGACCACCAACTCTCAGTAAGCCGAAACTGTCGATGACTGGGTTTAAATTGGCGAGAGAACTTCTTAATGGAATCTGCTGTTTGTTGTATAAACACTTCCATTCTTTGGCGAATTCACTCTGTTGGAGATGGCGTATTATGAGGGACTCGCTATGGGAGATGTCCTCAGCAGAAAGGGCTTTGTGGCAGACATGCCAGCGATGACAGTCTTTGGTTTTAAGGTCAGTACGACAGCATCTGGCGATATGCACTAACCTAGCGACAGTCCTGACGAGCCTCATCCAGCTGGAGAAACGTTCAAAACGTTGGCAACCGAGGTTGGAAGTTTTTTCTGCACTGGTGGCCAGGGTATTGACTTCAGCTCGGACATCTGGATCGTTGTCTGGATCTAGGATGCTGAAGGCTTCTTGGACACCTTCTTCTGACTGTCTCAGCAGGAACTCTGGACCTGTAAGCCAAGAAGAGTTAGCAAAGGAACTTATAGACGTAGGTCTAGTTGCGTGATCTGCTGGATTCAGTTCAGCTGGTACGGGTTCTGCTAGGTTGTTGCAGACTTCCTTGTCCATAAAGGCGACGCTGTGTTCTCTCATTTCAGGCTTGCTGTTCATGGAACGCTGAAGAGAGTTAAATCTGGTCTGAGCTTGAGCTCGGTTGTTTGGGAGTCTTCCCCTGGTAGATCGGGAGGGTAATGGAGAGTGGTTGGTTTTGTCTTTAGAAAACTCACAGTCCATTATTCCGATGAATTCTCTGTCCTCTACTGACAAGGCTACTTTATCGTCGTCCTTGGTTGTGAGAAAGACTGATCTTCCCAAGTTGTCGATATGCAGAGAAGAAGCGATGTCAGGTAGCTGTATTGTGTCTGGAGACTTCTCTTTCACTTCATAGTGATGAGGACATGGCTTTAAGCAGGTTGTGTGCCCATCTCCATGCACATAAGTCTTGAAGGAATCAATTTCTGATCGATCAACGCACACATTTCCTATGACTACCCATCCCAAGTCCAGTCTCTGGGCGTATGGTGCATAGTCAGGCCCATTACACTGCTGTCGCACCTTGTGTACCCTTAGATTGTCTCTGCCGAGCAGGAGTAGAATCTCTGCGTTATTGTCCAGAGGTGGGATAACACTAGCGAGGTGTCTTAGGTGTGGTTGATGAAATGCAGCTTCTGGGGTAGGAATTTCATTCCTGTGGCTGGGTATTTGGTCACATTCAACGAGCGTTGGTAGAGGTATTTCAGTCTTCCCATTGATAGGAGAAGCAATGAATCCCTGGGCTCTTCTGCCGCTAGTCTCAATGCGACCTGAGCAGGTGTTCAAGGTGTAGGGTTCTGATGGTCCATTAATTCCGAAGGCTTCAAAGAATTTGGTTCCTGCTAGGGACCGGTTGCTTTGGTCGTCTATGATGGCATACACCTTCATTGCCTTTTCTGGATGTCCCTCGGGATAAACCTTGATGAGGCATATTCGGGCACAACATTTCTGTGTTTGGCCCTCTCCACATACCTCTGAGCATGAGCAGGAGACGGCTGTGGTGGTGTCAGTCTGATTCTTGGGCTCCCCGCCATGACTTGGAGTGGGAGTGGTGGTGACTGCAGCCGGTGTGTCTCTAGCTAGCTGGGTTGGGTGCATGGCTGAAACGTGTTTTTCACTATGACACTCCTCACACTTGACAATGGATTTACAGTCCTTGGCCATGTGCTCAAGTGATGCGCAGCATTTGAAACAGATCCCAAGCTCTGTGAGGACTTTCTTGTGCTCCTGTAGGGTTTTAGATCTAAACCCTCTGCACTTGTTCAGTGAATGCGGTTTTTTATGGATGGGACATTCTTGATTGAAAGACTTATCTCGTGATGAGATGGTGTTCTGGTTATCTGTGCGTGCTGCAGGTGATGGTAGCTCAGTCTTCCTGACACTCACAGTGTTCTTAATGTCTCTGCGTTTGTGTATGGCACCTTCATACCTTGATGATGATGATGTTGCAGCTGCCGAAGTGTTGAACTCTAGGAAGTCGAGGCTGGGGTCGTTCCTCATCTGGGCCTGCTCGTCAATGAACTTGCAGAACTGAATAAATGGGGGAAAGGTGACGTCATTCATTCTTTTGTACCTTGAGACTGACGTTGCCCATTTCTCCTGCAGACTGTATGGCAGCTTCACCACGATTGGGTTCACTCCATGGGCTGTATCCAGGTAGCACAGCCCAGACAGACGAGGATCTCTTTTGGCGAGCTCCAGCTCCATGAGCAGATCACTTAGGTCTTGAAGCTTGTGGACTTCTTTAAGGTTGATCTTTGGGATGTCCTGCAGTCTCTTGAATAGGGCTTTCTCTATTTCTTCTGCGCTGCCAAAGGTGCGTTCCAGTCTCTGCCATGCAGCAGCGAGACCTGCTTCTGCTTGTCCCACATAGACGGTTCTGAGGCTCTTGATATGGTTTGTAGAGCCTGGGCCCAACCACTTGATCAGGAGGTCGAGCTCCTGTTCCGCAGTGAAGTTGAGATTGGCGATGGCTGCCTTGAAAGTTGCTTTCCAGGCCCTGTAGCTCTCTGCACGATCATCGAATTTCGTGAGACTAGTGTTGATTAGCTCTCTGCTCACCATGAACCTGGCAAACTCAGACATATCTGATTTCTCACCACTTGTTGCCACGACGACTCGTGATGCCCCTGGGCCGTATGGGCTGCCTGGCATGAATGGATGAGATGTTCCCGGGTAAAATGACGTTGCTGCAGGGTTGAGCTGTGGTTTAGCCTCTGTAGATTCTGATGACCGCTGCTTGAGCTGTGGAAGTGGGTCAGGAAACACTTGGTTGCCATCTTGCTGTGGTGGCTGTGTTTGAGAGGGCACCTCTTGGTGACTGTTATTAATTTGCTCGGGTGCTTTAGGTGGTACTGGCACTGGTAGAGGTAAGTTGGAGGTTTCGGTGTTGTCGGCTTGGACGGTACTGCAAACCGGGGTTGCTACAGGTAACTGATTCAGTACATAGTCTCTTGTGCGATCAACTGGATTGTCTGCTTCCAGTGGTGGCGAGTGAGCTGGATCAGGACCTTGGATCAATGCTTGCTCAAGTAGTCTCACTTTAGCTAGCGCAACTTCCTCTTCCATCTGTGACCGAATAATCTTTATCCGAGCCTCCGCTTCTGCCCTTTTGGCTTCCGCTTTAGCGGCTTCTGCTTTTGCATGGGCTTCTGCTTTAGCGGCTTCTGCTTTTGCAAGGGCTTCTGCTTTAGCAGCTTCTGCTTTTGCAAGGGCTTCTGCTTCTGTCCTTTTGGCTTCTTCCTCTACTTCTCTTTCTGTGAAGGAACGTCTCACCTTGGATTCCTCTGCTCTTATGCGGGCCTCTAGTATCCTGTCGCTCAGGGCTGAGCTTCTTGAGGATGATGACCCGGATGACCGAGAGGAACGTCTAGATGAGGTTGATCGGTGTGATCTGGTTTCTTGCTGGTGAGAGATACGGTGTTCGGCCTTGTCTATGGCATCTTGCACCTTGGCATCTCTTTCCTTGTTTACCTCTTCTGCCTTGCTCAGGTCTGAAAGAGCTTCATCAATTTTAGAGTCTTTTAGAAAGGTAATGTACCTTGTTGACAGTCTCTTGTATCTTTCATGAGCTGTGTTCAGCCGTTCCAGAGCGGCTTGTAAGCATGTGGCATCACCTGATGAGGATTCAAGTCTTGACATGTAATAGGTGACTCGTTCCCACTGTTCTTCCAGGTGTTCACATAGCTCATCTTTCATAGTGTGATAGTTTTCAGCGGCCTTTATCGTGGGTTTGGAAGAGCGCTTCGGTCGGACAACTTGGTCTGCTGAAAGCGTGGGCTCTGCCTCCTGGGCCTCATAATGGACAGTATCAGATTGTATTTGCTCTGTTTCAGCAGTGGGGAACTGTCCAAGGTATTTTTCAGCCATTTTGATTTAAGGTGTACTGTCTCTTTAAGAAACTTGACTTTTGAATAGGGGTCCAAAAATCGTTGTGCAGCTCTGCAAGGACTCCCTGATGAGATTCCCAAGGCGTCTTCAGTAAAACTTGGGGTTCGCAGTGCAGCGATGTGCAGTAGTGAGGTATAATGTGCTGCAAGTCTATAGAAGGAGTATAGCAGGAGAGAAACAGCAGGTGCATAAACTGTCCCTTTACAATGCAGCAGAGGTGACACAGGACGTGGCAGATGGGAGAGCTTCCCCTTAGGCTTGTCCAGGCATGCACTGTGCAGGCAGACTAGTGCACAAGGCTTGTTGCTAGGCAGATTACATGGGACGTTACAGGGTTCTTAGGGATCTGTAGCCGGGGTATTGAGCTCTTAAGCAGTCTTCTGACTGTTCTGTCCCCACTTCAAGGCGATGGAAGGTGCGTAGTTGTGAGAGGTTGTGAGAGTCTTACCTTCGTTTTTCCTATAGGTGGGGCAGACAGGACCAGAGTACTCCAGAGTGAAAACATGCACAAGCTGAGATGAAACAATGGTGGTTTATTTTCTCCAAACGTTAGGACATGCAGAGTGCAGTAATCCAAGTACTTGGCATTGTAATTCTCCAGTGATGCTTGCCTCTGTAGCTACTACGTGGTCAGAAGACTTTGCTCCTAGTAGCTCCAATAAGGGATCTTGCTCTCACAAAAACTCTGGCTGGAATGAACATCCCAGGAAGTGATGCAAGAGGGTCATCAGACACTCCCATGGGCTGGGCAAAAGAAACAGAGGAGCCGAAAAGTCTGACCAGTAGATGGCAGCAGAGACAGGCATGAAAAACATTAAATAACAGTTTTAACTAAGACAAAGAGAAACAGCACAGTATTATCAGGATGGGAGGCGCCATGCATATTGGCCCCCTCAGCCTAAAAGTATCAGCCTGCAGCTGACCACAATTGTCTCATCCATTAGTTGCAAACAATTTAGATTCTGGTGAAACTTAATATTTGCAAAATTCGAGATGAATTTGAATTTCCTTGAACTTTCCTTATGTCTAGTTATAGGTACTCAGATCTGTCTGTCTCGAACAGCCTTTTCATGATCAATGACTGCATCCAAAGCTACGTACGGTTCTAGGTCAGTCTGGTTATTTGCTCGCACTTCTGTGCCGGAGACAAGAGTTTTCTTTTCCAACAACAGCTCATTCAACTAAAACTATGAGCATTTGTTGAGTAACATGTCATTGGGCCTCTCCTCCGACGCACTCAGACAACACACTTTACATCCTTAAGGCTTCTAATGGTCACAAGTCTCTGGCACTAGTGGACCAGTCTACTGGATTAATTAAAAGAATACATTTACTTCCCTCGCTATTGGATGTCCCATGGTCTTTTGTATCATTTGTCTACCCCAATGACACAAATAATCCAAGAGAATTTTTTTGCTTCCCTTGTGTAAAATCTATTCCTCGTTGGGTTCGTTGGGGGACACAGCTTCCACTCAAATTTGTTTATGGTTTTTAGGCATAGTCTTTCCTAGATAGGGTTTATTTGTTCTTGATCCCCATCCATCTAATATTTAGAGTTCCAGGATTTCCTGTTTACCTTCTGTAACTTCTACTGCTTGAGTATAAATTGTAC
Organism: Anomaloglossus baeobatrachus; assembly: GCF_048569485.1. Classification (NCBI taxonomy): domain Eukaryota; kingdom Metazoa; phylum Chordata; class Amphibia; order Anura; family Aromobatidae; genus Anomaloglossus; species Anomaloglossus baeobatrachus. The sequence goes on along the minus strand of NC_134354.1, from coordinate 786,622,998 downwards.
ATATCATTGCCTATAGGAGGTGTATCGCTGCCGTAGCCAATACTATTGTTTTGTGTGTCTTGCTACAGGTGAGTAACAAAATATATTTTTTCTCTTTCTTTCTTCATGAACATGACATTCCCAAAAGACGAAGGAATCGCACCTCCAATATGGTGAATTCATCCATGATCCAAGAAAACACAACCCTTCCATTAACCATCAGCAGCAAAATTGTAGAGTTCGCCCAGTGGACCTTAATTCCCTCAATCATTGGCTTCATTTTTTTCCTTTGCTTTATTACGCTAATCTTAAACGTCTTCTTCAAGACTCCAACTCTACGGGAGAACGCTCGATATGTGCTCTTTGTCTTCTTGCTCTTCAATGATGCATTATTTGTTTTTTTAGGCTTTTATTTTATGTTGGCGTCTATGTATTTATTGCACATCCCTATGCCTCTATGCTACATTTTATACACCTTGTCTGGGGGAGCATTTCATACCTCCCCGTGTAACCTGGCCGCCATGGCTGTGGAACAGTATATTGCTATATGTCACCCATTGAGACACGTGAACCTCTGCACACCCAAAACAGCTAATGCTGTATTCACCATGATATGTTCCATTGTGATGATCCCATATGTGGCTGAATTCTGTGTCATGGTCTCATCGAGGACAAATATCTTCAATCTTTACATGGTATGCGAGAAGGAAACCTTGGTGGTCAATGCAATTCAGAAGGCCATACGGTTCCTAAGCTTCACTGTGTGCTTCATCATGAATGGACTAATCATCATGTTCACATACGTCAAGGTCATCCTGGTGGCCAACAGAGTGTGTCCTGAGTCTTCTTCTGCCTCTAAAGCCGGGAGGACTGTTATGATCCACGCCTTTCAGATATTATTGTGCACCAGTCCCTTATTGACCTCAATAACCAGAGTCTATAGTACCAAATGGCCACCGTTCGTGACAGTAGCGTATTTCTTAGGGTTCACATGTTTTCCCAGGTTTCTCAGCCCTTTAGTCTATGGAATCCGAGATGAAATCTTGAGACTTTACATAAAGAAGTCTTTTTCAAGATACCTTTTTGCTAGATGATGAAGAACAAAAACGTACACATTCATCCACATGGAAGACCTCTTCCACTAGTCATTAGGTTAAAAAAGTTTTGGCTTCAAACGTATTTATCATGTGGACTCACATTGGTTTTAAGGAACCACTAATTATACACTGGCCAAAAATAAAATAGCAATGCCACAATTGTTAACCATTTTAGTGGTTGTCTCATACAGATGTGTTCTACCTATATTTTTTTTAAAATTTGGTTAAGGACTCCTATTTCTCACACAGCAATTGCACAGCCATAAGATGACAAGCCATCAACATCTCCGCATAAAATTTACATTACAAGCAACACATAAAATGGAGCTACAACATCTCAAAATGAGTGGTCCAAGATAGCCACGCTTGAAAGAAGCAACAGAACCACAAAACCACAACAACAGTATCACAAAATTGTTAGTTTGTTCCTTTTTATTTAAAGTTCAACAATCACCAGGATTTTCTATCCTAAATCCAGTGCTATAGTGGCGCTATCATGCTGTTTCTATACAGACCTTTAGTTGTCAGGTAGGATGTATAGGTTTTGAAACACAAGAAAGTAGAGGCTCGAGGGCAACTGTTGGACATGTAGGATGCAGCTCCCCTGAGGTCCAACTGTCACCAAAGAAAGCAAGAAATTTTACTAAATTTTGTGGTGATTTGATCGACTGAAACCTGATGGATTAAAGCTAAAGTACTGAGGAGCATTTTGACACCTTTCTTGAGTAGATCGGACCTGGCACATCGGAGATATAACTAGCTAAAGTTGGCGATGTGTGATCTCTCTCCCCGCTGCCTCCGTGACTGTGCCCGCAGCTGTTGCTGCTCTATACGGTGCTGCGTCCGCCCTGTTTTGCCTACAATCGGCCCGGGCCTTTAATACTAAATCATTTCTATCAAATAAATCCACTTGTCGTCTTTAAACTCACCATTAACTTATTTAAAGAATGGATCTTTCAGCATAGTGAAAGGGGTACTTTGCACACTACGATATCGCAGGTGCGATGTCGGTGGGGTCAAATCGAAAGTGACGCACATCCGGCATCGCTGTCGATATCGTAGTGTGTAAATCCTTTATGATACCATTAACGAGCGCAAAAGCGTCGTTATCGTATCATCGGTGTGTAGTGTCCGACATTTCTATAATGTAGCTGCAGCGATGGTACGATGTTGTTCCTCGTTCCTGCGGCAGCATACATCGCTGTGTGTGAAGCCGCAGGAGCGAGGAACATCTCCTACCTGCATCACCGCGGCTCACGCCAGATGTTTACGTCCCGCTCATCTCCGCCCCTCTGCTTCTATTGGCCGCCTGCCATGTGACATCGCTGTGACGCCGCACAACCCGCCCCCTTAGTAAGGAGGCGGTTCGCCGACAAGAGCGACGTCGCAGGGCAGGTGAGTGCATGTGAAGCTGCCGTAGCGATAATGTTCGCTACAGCAGCAATCACAAGATATCGCTGCTGCGACGGGGGCGGGGACTATCGCGCTCGGCATCGCAAGCATCGGCTTGCGATGTCGTAGTGTGCAAAGTACCCCAAACTGTCACGAGATACCGCCGCCATCTTAATTTCCCTGTCTGTGATTGGCATCCAGGGGGAGCGGTTTCCTGACGTGACTATTCCTCTCTTCATCCTAGTAAAACAAACCATAAAATACCAGATCTCATCTACAATTAAAGGGATTACCTGTCAGATCTCACCTCCACTATCTTAGCTATTAACGGGGATTACCACAAGCTGCAGCTCATGCCGCGGCCATTTTGTGCTCAACAGAGCATTGATTATCTCCATAGCAACCATTAAGCGATGACCCTGTTACAACGCAGCGTATATTACATCATAAGTACACTTGGACTCAATATTATACAGATCCTTGGACCACTGAAACAAAGTATTGTCTTTCATGCTTGCAAGTGGAGTATAGGCTTGCCTATCTACAGCAGTGTTTCCCAGACTCCAATCGTCACGGCCCCCAACAAGTCCTGTTTTCAGGATTTCCTTACTATTGAACAGGTGATGGAATCATTATCAAGGCATCACCTGTGCTATATTAAGGAAATCCTGAAAACATGACCCGTTGGGGGCCATGAGGACTGGAGTTTGGGAACCACTGATCGACAGTAACGCCGAGTGTGTTGTAGTCGCGCATAGACAGACATCGTCACCCGATTGTGCCCGAATAAAAACGATGAATTTACAAAAGTTATACCACCCGACCTAATTACTGTAAGATACACAAACATATCAAACTGGTTTGGAATTTTAATGCATTTCATTTTGAAGCACAACTGATTTTAAGTCATAAGAACCAGTTGGAGGGAGCTCCCTGTGATGATCTCCCTGGTGGTCTAGTGAACGCTTTGCTTTGATACTAACCTGCAGATAAAATATATATATTTACTAGTAGAGGCATTCTGTGGAGACTGCTGACTTATGAGTAGCTGCTCTGCAACTTTTGTAGAGATTGCTGACGAGCGCTTGTGACGCCCTGGCCTATCAGGTCATCGCAGGGTATTGTGCAACCTGCCCTTCTGCACAGTATCCATCCTCCTTGGTTACGGATCCTTGTCATTTGGTGTTGCTAACAGCTTAGCCAGTCAAAATCCTAGGAACACTTTGCACCGTACCCTCCAGACACACCATTGGGGGGCCTGAAGGGAATAGGGCCGCCCACATGGGGGGTTGGTAGGTGAAAGTGACAGGAGAAGTGAAACAGGAGTGAAAGGAGTAGGAGGTGGAAGGTGACTCTGTGACGCCCTGGCGCCGCCAGGTGGTCACACACAAAGTAAGCCCCCACACAACACCGTCCCTCATAGGGTTACACCGAGCCGAAAAAAGCATAGTCACCCCCCCCCAGGGTAGGATAGGCACACCAGTGGGCGGGACCAGGCGAAAGGAAAACATCCACCTAGGGGTCTAGAGAATCCGGGGGCGGGAAAAGTAAAGGAGTTGTTAGAGAGAGTCTTGAAGTGAAGTGAGTGAGAGAAAAGGAGAAAGTGCAAGTGGAAGTTCAAGTGGAAGTCAGAAAGGAAGGGCGTCGGGGTTGGAGCCCCGGCGTACTTGCTAGGTGGCAGACGGTGGTCCGTGTCTGTCAGGAGATAGGAAGACAGCTGCCGGAGATCCGAGGTGGACCGGGACAGGGTAGGAGTCCGCTGGTACTGACACCAGAGAACCGACCAAGAAACCGTGCACAGAGGGGGTACCTGGACCCTGAAGCAAGGACTGGAACCACCGGCTTTGTTAATTCACCAGTTGAGGACAGGATTATAGGTCCTGTCCCACCCAAAGTCCCACAAGAGCAGACCAGCAGACCACTGCGGGGGATAGGGCATCCGCCAGGGCCCCTTTAGACCCCACGGGTCAGCGTCTGCGGGCAAGGCTCCCACCTGTAGTTCTGGGAGCGGATTCCAGTGTTCCATGTCGGGAAGTTCAAAGAGAACTAAACAGTGCAGAGGAAAGTGACACAGACCATCACCCCGGGTGAGGGACCAGAATACACCCGGCTGTGGCGGCCGGTCACTGGCACCTTGGTTTACCGCTGGACTTCTGTGATTTCTTTGACTGTGAGTACACTAATGTGGCGCCCTGGACAAGCCAGGACGTCACAGGTACTGCAACAACACACCCCACACCCCGGCTAGGCACATCTAGGTCAAACAAAAATCCTTGTTGCCTCCCTCCAGGGGCTGATGTCCACAGGGGGTGGAGCCAGGCAGTTGGCCTCACCCACCGAGGAGTTCACAGTCCTGGAGGTGGGAAAAGGAGGAGTAGAGAGAGGAGTTTGGAGTTTGAGGAGTTGAGGAGTGAAGTGGTAGTGGAACAGACTGACCGTGTCCGGGTGTGTGGCCCGGGCACATACAGCAAGGTTGGCAGATGGCGGTGACCGTCTGCAGGAGGGGCTGATTGACGTGAACCGTAAGGACCGGGGACGGGTGGCCCGCCGGTACCGGATCGGGGAGCGAAGAGAAGCTAGCACCATTCAGCAGGGCCTACGGACCCCGACAAGGCTAGGAGTCGCCGTAAAACCGGTCAAATCTGTTAGCGAAGGGAACCTCCGGGGTTTCCCAGCAGTCAAGACCCGATTGAGGGCAACAGCTCAAACCGTGAAGGGAAATACAGTCACCGCCAAGGCTACAGTTCCCAGGGCCAGAGCCTGCGGGCAAAAGGGGCTCCCTCAGCATCCATCCAAGCTGGGGAGCGGGTTACCGGTGGGAAGCCACCAGAACCGAGAACATAACACAGGTGCAGGGAAAGGCAGTCACCGCCAACCTACCGGGAGAAGAACCACCGCAGCCGTCTGTGGGACCCATCCATCCAGCCGTTTGTTTTACCGGAGACTTTGCATTCATCATTGGCTGAGTGAGTACCACTGTGCCGTGCGGCACCGCGCTGCCCCCGCAACCCTGCACCTCACCAGGCCCCGTAACCCACCTTCCGACCTCCACCACCGGGCCCCGGGACCACCAAAACCCCCCCTACCCACGGAGGGGAAAAACAACATCCAAGCTGCTCCCTGTCATCGCTCCCGGGATCCCCGTCCAGAGCAGCGGTGGTGTCACAACCTCACCACAACCGTGGGTGGCGTCACGGACAATAAATCCCCAAAACCATTCCCCTTTTCACTCACGGGAGAGGAGCGCCGCTCGAGTCCCCGGGATCCGGCCCACCGCTCGAGCCACCGAGCAGCAAGCGAAGCAGCAGCAGCACCGGACCCGAGCGTGGTGAGCGCAGCGTCCCCTCCCCGCCCGCGACACTAACATCCCCCGGTCCGACCGTGCACGCCGACCCCTGCAGCCACCATCCTCAGCACAGAGACACTGGGCCCCGGGCCATCCACCCCTATCCACGGAGGGTTAAAAACAACTAGCTGCCATCCCCGGGTGCTCCCTAATAGCAGCGGTGGTACCCCATCTTACCATACACCATGAGTGGCATCACGGACTATATAGAAAATCCCACATACAACCAATCCCCCTTTTTATTTGAAGTGTCCGCGAAACCCCCAGGTCCGGAGATCCCTCGTGCCACACCGTTGATCCGGATCCGAGCAGCACGGCTGCTGACGTGGGGGTGGCACAACTCTCTGAGAGGGAGAGGTCACCGGCATGGAGCAGGGCTCCTAAAGTTTACTAGGTGGCAGACGTTGGTCTGGGCCTGGTAGGGGCTGGAACCACAGTCACAGGGTATCACGTCAAGGGTTACGGACTGCCGAGGAGGGCAGCTGGTGGCCCTGAGCCATCACCGGGCAGGGGCCAGAGCACGACAGGGTACGTGTACCCTAGGCTGGGAAGTAGCTTTACGCGTCCTGGTAATATACCCGACGGGGGTGAAGACTTCAAGATTCATCCCCAACCCGCTCCAAAATCGGGGTACTAGCGCACCGATGGGATAGGACTTTCCCAAATTACAGTCCAAAGAAATCCTACGTGTGAACCTTGAGAGCAAGCTCACTCCGTTAGCCATACGGGTGAGCGGGACCTGAAAAGTTCCAAACTTGAGGGTCCAACTAGTGAGAAGGTGCCACGGAAAAGGCCACAGGCTAACAGCAACACCAAGGGCACGGATCCACGCGTGCTCCCTCCATGCTGCAGCGGTGCTCAGAATTCTGGTTTACAAGCTGTCGGTGTTATTTTTCTTGGACTGAGTGAGTACGCTGAAAACCCCTTTTCCTCTCCCCAACAGCACCCCCGTCACCAACACCAACGGGCCCCGGGGCACAAACCCCCTACCCACGGAGGGGTTGAAACATCCTGGTGCTACACCATTGTCACCGGGCTCCCCCCTCCCCAACAGCAGCGGTGGTATTCCACATTACCATGCACCGTGGGTGGCGTCACGAACTTACACATTCCCTGTACATACCTTCCCCCCTTTTAAATTTGAGAGTCCGCGTGTCCGGAGACCCCTCGAGCCAGCATGGTTCCGGACCTGAGCGGCTCGGCTGCTGGCACAGGGGCGGCACACCTCGAAAAACCTGGTGTCACGAACAGGATACGAGCAGGACCCACTTACCTGGGTGACGTGTGCCTTGAGAGCCGAAAGCCGCAGGTCCAGAGTCCTTTTCCCGCCAATTCCGCCATTGTCCGCCATCTTTTCGCGCCAAAATGCTGTCTTCATCGAGAAAGCGTGCGAAGCCTAGGCCCCGCCCTTCGTCTTCCTTGTGAGGTCGGAACCGGATGATGAGAGAGTGCTGCGAAAAGACCAAGGGGGCGCGCAGAGATGTCGGCTCCAGATGATGGAAATGTGGCAGCGCTCCCTCTGCCCGACCAGGGTAATGACGGTGCAGTGAGCAGCGGCGCCAGGACCTGAAGCGGTTGTCCCCATAATGCCCATAACATTGCCGTATGTGCCAGGTACTGCCTGGCTCCCACAGTATGATGGCCGACCAGATACGCTGCAAGGATTTAAGAGGAAAATCTATAACTTTACGCCTTGAAATTGCAAGCAGTGCTGCGGACCCTGAGACTGACCAATGATATCGGAGAGCCGGAGGGGAACAAGATGCTGGTAGAGCAGTTCCTACAAGGCCTTGGGTCGGTGGAGGACCACAATCAGCTCAGGCTGTGGGCCTTGGAACATCCTGCCTTGGACTTTGCTACCTTGAAAGAGCGGGCAATCAAGACCCTACAGCCCCCAGAGACTCCTGACTCCCCACTCCCGGCTTGGCAGGCTAATGCCTACCCAGCGCAAGTGAAACCCTCTGCCTTAGCCCTGCCTGAGCCGGCTCCCTTAACAGCAGCTGGGAGCGGAATACCCGATTTATCTACCCAAGTGCAACAACTAACTAAGGACGTTGCCCAGATTCTGGAAGCCATGCAAGCTGAAGTCAAAGACCAACCCCAAGACCCACGAGAGAATCTGCCAGATCATGGACCCTAAAGGGGGTGTTACACGCAGCGATATCGCTAGCGATATCGCTGGTGAAAGCACCCGCCTCCGTCGTTTGTGCGTCACGGGCAAATCACTGCCCGTAGTGCACAAAATCGTTAGGAGCCATCACACGGACCTACCTGCCTAGCGACGTCGCTGTTGCTGGCAAACCGCCTCCTTTCTAAGGGGGCGGTTCGTGCGAAGTCACAGCGGTGTCACTAAGCGGCAGCCCAATAGAAGCGGAGGGGCGGAGATGAGCGGGCGTAACATCCCGCCCACCTCCTTTCTTCCGCATTGCCAGCAGCCGCAGGTAAGCTGTAGTTCGTCGTTCCCGAGGTGTCACACGTAGCGATGTGTTCTGCCTCGGGAACGATGAACAATCTGCGACCTCTGCAATCAACAATATTTTGAAAATGAACGACGTCTCAACGATGGACGATTTGGTGAGTATTTTCCATCGTTAACACTCGCTGGTTGCTGTCACACGCAACGATAACGATGCCGGATGTGCGTCACGGAATCCTTGACCCCGGCGATATATCGTTAGATACGTCGTTACGTGTAAAGAGGCCTTTAAAAATACTTACCAAATCGTCCATCGTCGACACATTGTTCATTTTAAAGCAATTCACTTTAAAAGCAACTTATTCCTCCAATATATCGGCCATATTGCATGAATCCTTTTACAAGGTAGAGACGGACTGGTATTTCACCCCAGTTAACTACACAAATTTAACCCTGCAATTTCTTCTTTGTGTTGGAGAGGATGTAATAAAAAGTGAATATTGCTTCACATTCTGTGGAGCTGCCCTAAAATGAGACGTCTCTGGAGGGATGTATCAAACCTGATCAACAAAATTTCCAAAACAAATATAAAATTATCGCCCCAAATGGCTGTAATGTCTCTTGACAAGGAAGATCTAGATCAATGCCAGATTCCGATCACAATCCATATGTTTTAAATTGCCAATAAACTGGAAAAAAGGATAATGTACTCAACATCTCGAAAGTAACGAAGAAGTTATCTGTTCATCATGAAATCGAGTACAAACAAAAATTTACAACAACTCATTCCACTCTTAGGGGTACTTTGCACACTACGACATCGCAAGCCGATGCTAGAGATGCCGAGCGCGATAGTCCCCGCCCCCGTCGCAGCTGCGATATCTTGTGATTGCTGCCGTAGCGAACATTATCGCTACGGCAGCTTCACATGCACTCACCTGCCCTGCGACGTCGCTCTGGCCGGCAACCCGCCTCCTTCCTAAGGGGGCGGGTCGTGCGGCATGACAGCGACGTCACATGGCAGGCGGCCAATAGAAGCAGAGGGGCGGAGATGAGCGGGACGTAAACATCCCGCCCACCTCCTTCTTTCCGCATAGCCGGCGTGAGCCTCAGGTAGGAGATGTTCCTCGCTCCTGCGGCTTCACACACAGCGATGTGTGCTGCCGCAGGAACAAGGAACAACATCGTAACATCGGTCCTTCCGTAATTATGGAAATGACCGACGCTACACCGATGATACGATTTCGACGCTTTTGCGCTCGTTAATCATATCATAAAGGATTTACACACTACGGTATCAACAGCGACGCCGGATGTGCGTCACTTTCGATTTGACCCCACCGACATCGCACCTGCAATATCGTAGTGTGCAAAGTACCACTTACCGTATAAGATGGAATTCTGAGCCACAAGTCTCTGTACCATAATTGACAAGTTAACTACGTTAAATAGTCCTCTAACATAGATCTTAATTTATCAACATTTTTCCTTTCTTTTGTTTTCTTTTCTTACTCTTCTTTTACTTTCCTATTTTTCTCACCTACCCATATTTACTATTTAAATGGCTAAACAATATCCATTTTTATGATAGAGTTTTACCTAACAATATGACAGCACTCTATAGAGTTTGTTGTAAATGATTGTTTATACATTGGTTCTCCCTCTAACCTTTCCTATCCCTATCTATTCCTTTATTTTTTCTTTGTTCCTCCAATAAAGATCCTTCCCGCCTCTCTTCCCTCCCATTATTTCCCTCCCCCAGAAGAGATTGTTACACTCCTAAACTGTTATTACCATTTTTTTTATCATTGATTCAACTAGATATGATACGTTACTGTTATTCACTTAATTAACATTAAAAATATTGAAACATAGATGACGTTTCTACAGTTCCAACTGTCTGCAGGATTTCACGGATGTCTTTGGTGAACCCACAGAAGCCTATACTGGCCCTAAGGCTGGGGCCCCTGCGCTCACTCTAACACCCGGAGGTACCCTTAATGGTAGGGTGGTCCGGACCTACAACCTAGGCCCTATCTTCTGTCCTTGTCCCTGATGTTATGACCCCCACAACCTACCACCCGGGGAAATGGGCAAGTACAGAAGACTACACCCCACCAACAAAAATGGACAAACAACAATAACAACAAAAACAACAACTACTCGTACACACGGCAACCATACACAATTGAGCCATAAAAAGTGCACGAGGAGAAACAACATAAAAGTGAGGAAGGAAACAGACTACTGGGAAACTATCATACAATAAACAAACACACCTGGAAAATGCTGCAGCAAACACTAATGCTGCAGCCAACAACACAACTGAGAGAGTTGCACAGCCTTCTCCATAATGCAGTGCGGCTATCATTATATGGACTATCCTAGTTTATCAAGCAGATTATATATCTGTTACGGTCGCCGAGGTGCAGCGAGCGTCCTGGAGTGGATGCACTGGGCCGCTCACTGGACTCCCCTGTAGGAGCTAACCCTTATACAGGAATTGTCAGATGCAGCCCTAGTATACCTAAATGCATGACAACCAGGACCAGTGGGGTCAGCTCTGATGGACTGGTGAGTCTCTGATGTCCGGTACAGGTGTGGTCAGATGTGGCAGCACGGAGGTGGTGGCTCGGATGTGACAGCATGGAGGTAGTAGCTCAGAAGTGGCAGCACGGAGGTAGTAGCTCAGAAGTGGCAGCACAGAGGTAGTAGCTCAGAAGTGGCAGCACAGAGGTAGTAGCTCAGAAGTGGCAGCACGGACGTAGTAGCTCAGAAGTGGCAGCACAGAGTTAGTTGCTCAGAAGTGGCAGCATGGAGGTAGTAGCTCAGATTTGGAAGCACAGAGGTAGTAGCTCAGAAGTGGCAGCACAGAGGTAGTAGCTCAGAAGTGGCAGCACTGAGGTAGTAGCTCAAAAATGGCAGCATAGAGGTAGTAGCTCAGACATGGCAGCACGGAGGTAGAGATGGTAACAAGCTCTGGGGAGAGAAACAACTTAGCAGGAACGTGTCACAGGTACAAACCACAAGGGCGCAAGATCAGATTCAGTAACACGCAAGGGACCCGAGAACTAGCAACACACTAATGAAAGGCGACATCGCTTAGGCGCCTCCCCTAAGGGGAGGTGCGGTGCCCCACTGGGCCTGCAGGGCTACCCATTACTGGGCCAGTGATATTTTGGGGTTGCTGTGACTGGCTTGACCTGACTCCGTAACCCTGTTGGCCACATGAAAAGAGGGTGCAAGGGGGATGGGAGTTTTGCTTTGCAGCACCACCCATGGTGAACGGCCAGGGATTAGCTGCCACTACGAGATGTTGCTCTCCTCCGGGGCTAATGTTACCGCAGCTCAGATAGCCCAGCTCCCCACAGGTGGATCGAGCCCCAGGGAGGACGGTGGCGATGGGGGGAAGGGCCGTTGTCGCCAAAGCGCGGGGCGACGGTAATAAGAAGCTGAGGCAGCAGTTGCGGGTCCAGGTCTCTTACTCACAGTTCTTAGGATGCTGCCCTCAGGGTACCGGTCACCGCCATGCTGGGCCCCAGCCGATCCCGGATTAATCAGATTTCACCACCAGTGTTGTGGAGCGTGTGAGACCTTTCTCATTGCGCCTTGTAGTGTGGATCCCCGTGGTGTGAAGCTACTTGGGGATCCCAGTGTCCTTGGCTTTAGTTACCATCCCATTCGCAGGCAGCGAGAAACAATTATGGGCCCGACCATGGTCTTGACTCCTGTCTCTATATACTGTTGTGCCCCGGGATCTCTGTGGTGGTGGTGGGCAATGAGACATGAAATCCCCCTTCCCTGCAGATTCTGGTAGTCCAACGTGGAGTATGTTCTACCCTAGGGCTCTGCACCCTGACTGCACCGGTCCCGAATGGGCTGTTGGGGATCACCCTCCCGCTACCATGTTGCTCCTCTGCCTCACCAGGTCTACCCGGTCGTCTCCTGTTTCTCCCAGTCTGCCCAGTCCTTTCCAGTCTGCACGGTCCTAACGGAGGGAGCTCTGAAGCACGCCCTTCTGCCGCCATGGTCCTACGAGGCCATGATGGCCTGGCACTCTCTTTCTCTCCTTCTCTGGGATAGCTCTGAAGCTCTCATCCCGGGCGGTCTTTCTGAGGGGAGCTGTGAAGCACACCCCTCAGCGACCTGGCTTCTCCTGCGCCTCAGACTGATCTGAAGTGATTTCCTGTGTGTTCTGTAACTTCCCCAGTCAGCCCCCACCTTCCTGATGACTCACCCTGCCCAGGAAAAATCCACTGCTATGGTGACCACCTGTGTTGTGTAACCACTGGCTGGCTGTGTTGTGTAAGCTATGAGCACAGGATGTTGTGTAAGCTATGAACACCAGCAGTTAACCTCCTCTTACCCAGGTTAAGTACTGCACCTTAAGGCAGATGCAATACCCTGTGGCGACTGAAGCCTCAGGGGTACCACACAGGTAGGTTTAAATACCTTCAAGGTAACAGCTAACCTCAGAGGTCACCTCCAGGTAATGGGACGCTGGCCCTTTAAAAAATGGGCGTGGCCACACACACACCCTATGGGCACTCCCAGAAGGCCTGTGTGTGGCCTGGAAGCAAGAGGAGGCCACTGCAGTCCCCGGGTCAGGAACCGGATGTATGGAAATTTCAAGAAGTCGGTGAATTTGAATTTCAAACAATCCACTCATCTCTAGTGTGGACAGTCTGCCAGAAAAACAGGGTGAAAATGGAGCAGAGCTTCATTGTTATGTCTAGATTTACCATTATTAGAATCCTCTTTACTAAATTTGGCAAGACATTGTCCTACCATTGAAGCTGATTAGTGAGCGATGAGAGTACATTCAGGGAGGACCAGTCCAATCCCAATCAAAATACAGTAATCGATGCTAAAGATTATGTTGTTAAAAACAGGGTCTTCCTGGAAAGACAGGGATGGACGATTACCTACAGTAGTAGAGCATGTAAAGAAGGTGGCATCAGAAGAATGTGGGATTGGGGTAAAGGTAGAACCATGTCTTGCAAGATGCAGTAAAGAGGAGTCTAACCATGGCATATCTTGGAGAGGTATGACCATGAGGCTCTACCCAATTTTTACCGAGGGCTTTTTGTCAGTGTGTCTGTGACGTCCTGGACCCCAGGGGTCACAGGTCACTACATTCACCACATACACCCCCACACTAGAGAGGTACCACCCGTCAAACACTAAGACCTGATTGCCTCCCTCAGGGTCAGACAGGCACACCAGGTGGGCGGAGTCAGGCAGAAAGACACGCCCTCCGAGGAGTCTGCTGGCCTGCGGCAGGAAAACAGCAGCAGTTTCAAAGAGTTATACTCTAGTACAGGACAGTAGAGGAGGCAGTCAAGTGGAGTACAGTTCTGCGCAGGGCCTGGGTTAGAGCCCAGGACCCTCAAACAGTCAGGCAGGCAGACGGCAGTGGCCGCCTGCAGGAGACCGGGAAAACAACCGGTGGAACCGTAAGGGACCGGGACCGGGTAGTGGCCTGCCGGAACCGAACCGGGGAATCAACAGGATACCGGAGCACCAGTAGGGGTACTCAGACCCTGACTAGGCTATACGCCAGCACCATAGTTGAATTAACTGATTGCGGTCTGGACCTCAGGGGTTCATTCCCACCAAAGTCCCGATTGAAGGAAACAGCCCAACCCGTCTGGATAGTAGCCACCGCCAAAGGCCAGAGATCCAAGGGACAGCGTCTGCGGGCAAAGGGGCTCCTACGACACATACACACCGGGGAGCAGACTACCAGTGCTCAGGCACAGTGGTCAAACTACAACACAGGTGCAGGAGAAAGGCGGACATTGCCAACCCGACTAGGAAGCTGCAGCCGGCTGCGGGCCCCATTCATCACCTCGTTTGGTTTACCAGTGATTCTGTGTGATTCAATCGTGAGTACACCTGTGCCCTCAGGCACCGCACCGCAACACTGCGCCCTGCACCCCGGCCCTCACCCAACCGGGCCCCGGGACCAACATCCCCCTACCCACGGAGGGGTCAACACCTAGCTGCGCCACTACACCGCTCCCGGGAGTAACCGTACCTTCACCGCAGCGGTGGTGTCCACCATCACCACAACCCGTGGGTGGCATCACGAATAACCATCCCAAAAACCAAATACCCGCATTCCCCGTACGTAGCGCCAACCTCCTTTGCAGAGCGACGTGACCCCCGGGTCCGTGAGAAGCTCGAGCCACCACCCGCAGAACCCAAGCACGGACCCGAGCGGCTCGGCGGCCACAGCCGAGGCCGCGGGGCGGTACATGTCTTCACCATTTGATCACTCTGCCTAGATCGGAAGCTAGACGATGCGATCTGAAATCTGAAGGCCAATTCTGCCATGGCTCATGGGTCTGTACAGTGGAGTGATCCTCGTATTTTTTTCATGTCCAAATAAGCCTTTAATATTGAGGTGGTCTCCCCTTAGCAAATAAAATAGCTTCCACTCTTGTGGGAAGGCTTTTTATAAGATTTGGGAGAATGTTTGTGGACATTTTTGCCCCTTCCTCCAGAAGAGCATTTGTGAACTCAGGCACTGATGTTGGGGGAGACCAGGCTCACAATCACCATTAGAGGTGTTGGATGGGGCTAACCTCTGGGTTCTTCCCACCAAACATTCCCAATCATGTCTGTATGGGCTTTCCTCAAACAGCTCTCATAAAGCCAGAAGCTACAATTGTCCACAATGTCTTGTACTGAAGAATTAAGATTTCCCCTCACTGAAGCTATGATGCCGAAGATGAACCTTGAAAAACAAGACCATAGCATTATCGTTCCTTCACCAGACTGTACAGTGTGCACAAGGCAGTCAGGTGGGTAATATTGAGACACGAGGGTCAGTGGGTGCTCTCGTCTACTGGCCTGGCTGTCTTTATAAAGACTGTGTGAAGCCCCGCAGGTGTCGTTGATGCAGTGTCGGTGCATTACCTTCAGGGACTCCACGGTTAGTCTGGATCTGGTCACAGGTAGGGAATCTTCGGTTTTGATCGTGACGCCACTCTCAGATTTGCGGTCAGAGGGGACCGCCACTGCAGGTTAGGGGACACCTGGGGCTGATGGTGGGTGCAGTTGGATGTAGTAGCCTCCTGAGAGTGAGGCAAGCCCCAGGGCCCTGTGTAGGTTTGTAGTACCACAAGTCGCAGAATGACCACACACAGGCAGAGTGTCTTTCAGGGTTTTTACTCACTGTTGGTAGGGTGAGTAACCCGGGCGTAACTGGGATGAACCAGGTGGGAACCAGGTATCCTTCCGGCTGACTGTATGAGGGTGACTACAAACTCGCCTTCCTTAGCCCTTGGTGGTTTGGGGTGACCCCGACTTTGAGTCCCTATGGGGGTCACCCAGGGAAGATGCTCCAAGCCTCTCTCCCCTTCTTGTTTTGCCGTGTGCTTGTTCCCCGGGCCAGGCCACTCCAGCCTCTTGCCTCCTGTGACCTATGGGCCCTACTTGCGGTTACGTGGCTGCGGCTTTTGGTTGTTGTGGTGTGGGCTGTAAGAGCCCCACACCGGCAGGTTTAGCAGGGAAAGGTGAATCTATCCTCGCTTCGGGATCTGCCGCCCGGTTGGGCCTGGTGCTCTCTAGAAGTCTCCTTACTTCCCACTCCGTGCACTCTCTAGCTGAAGCTGGCTTTCAGGCAGCACTCCTAGTTGACCGTTCTCCCCCGTCTGTAGTCACTGCGCGGGCGCTGTTAGACAGCATCAGCCCCACAGGTCTGCTCCTCACTGAGCCCTCTGGAGTTCTGCTCTAACTGACTCACTGCTCCTCCTCTCCTGTTCTTGCCTACGCCACCTAGCAACCAGACTCTCCACCACACCCCTTGAGAGGAGATGGAGGCTTTTAACCCCCTGCCACTATTCCAGTGGAGGTATAGGCTTTGCCCCCTCCTGGGATCCCCAGGGGTCCTCTCATGGGTACATGTGTGAGACCTGATCACTATGCGCCTGTGTTCCACACCCCAGTCAGCCATCTGGATTACCTGTATTGTACTGTCCCCAGCATGGGTGCAGTACTCAGTGGTGCCTGACCAGGTCAGGGGCGCCACATTCCCCCTTAGTTATCACCAGCACGTCCTCGGGCTGCAAGACAACATTTTAAAAATGCATAAAACATTAAAACATGGTAAAACATTTTAAGATCACCAGTTATCATACATCACCACCCTCCACCCACAAGTCCGTTAACCCACCCAAAACCCTCTCAGGAGGCAGGTCACCGGTCCTGTTGGTGACCAGGTCTGGGCCATCCGTTTCCCCAGACCTTTCCTCCAATCTTCCTCTCCCGTTGGCCGCGACTTCAGCCACTTCTGGCAGGATGTAGAGGCGGCTTTCATGGGCTGGTGGTTTCAGGGTATACCTGGCCTGGTGGATCCGCGCCTTCAGCCTCTTCTGGCAGGATGCAGAGGCGGCCTCCACAAGTGGTGCTGACCAGGTACCCTCTTTGTGGTGGTGAGCCAAGGCCCCATAAACAGGCGTGCTCTCTGGTTGCAGGTGAGCCAAGGCCCTTTTCTACGGACGGGCCCCCCTGGTTGCAGACGAGCCAAGCCCCTAAACAGGCTGGCCCTGGTGGTGGTGCCACTGGTGTAACTATTTACACTGCGAGAGTTTGTGGCTATAGCAAGTTCATAGCCTTAAAGTTTATTTCTCACAATAGTTTTTGTGGGCGCATTTCTTAAACGTTGCAAACAAAACTTTTCAAAACTGGTCAAAACAGTAACTTCTTACTTTACTTTACTTCTCTCTACTCCTCTTTTTCACTAGGGCGAGGGCACGTTGGGCACTGGCACCTGTGACTTTCTTGCTCTTTGTCTCTTTCTTCATCTGTGGTTGTTTCATCAGGATCTTTGTCTGTGGTTGTTTCGTCTGTTGGATCTTTATCTTTCCTTTCTTGGTCTTCATCTGTTTCCTTTTCTGTATCTGTTTCTCCATCTCTGTCTTGTCTTTCTTGTCTTTCTTGTCTTTCTTGTCTTTCTTGTCTTTCTTGTCTTTCTTGTCTTTCTTGTTGCATGGGATGGCTGTAAGGTTTGTTGGGACATAGTGCTACGTCCAGGGCATACAATCCTCTTTCGCCTTGATGCATGGTGAACTGAACTGAGTCTCCCATCTTTAGATTTCTGCAAGGGTGTCCTCTTGGCAGATGAGCGTTCACATCTCTGCGGTTTACAAATATCCCTTCTTTTATTCCTGGTGCTACAATGAAGCCATAACCACTTCTCAGATTAAAGTCTTCCACTATGCCATAACACAAGGGTCCTCTAGCCTGGGCTTTGGACTCTCTCAACAAACGCTTCTCCTTTAGGTCTCTGGCGGTGACTGCTCTCTGTTCAGGAGACTGTGGTGCTGGAGCAAACTGTGTTCTTCTGCGCCGTGTCTTGCGGGCTGGATCCATGCCTGTGGGCTCCCAGGTGAAGCTCTTAGGCAGCTCTTCTTCTGCAGAGGGGGTCAGGTCCTCCTCGTCCCAGCGGGAATAGGGCAGCATTTCCGGCTCTGAATACACATCTGCTGCGGGTGGCACTGGAGTCGGAGTCAACCCTTCTGCTTCCTGGCCTCCTCTCCCCCTTAGTTCTTCCTGGCACTCCAGCTGTGGCAGTGCCGGGGATGGATGCTCTTCAGCCGGCCCAGGTGAGGGACTCCTTGGTGTAGCTGCTGCAGGAGTTAGCAGGAGACTCTTTGGGGTATGCGGAGGGGGTATGTACTGGCTCACCAACCATTGTGGAAATTTTTCCTCCAGGTCAGCCCTCATCTGCCAATATGCAGGGTCTTCACCCACCGTGGGCTGCCCATCAGGAACCTCTGTGGACCGGGGAGCGGTGTCTGCTCTGGCCTTGCAGGCCGGGGAAAATGGTAAGTCTGTCTTTTCTTGGCGGGCCGCGCCTGGCATGGCGGCGGCCTGGTCTTGGCGGGCCGCGCCCGGCATGGCGGCGGCCTGGTCTTGGCGGGCCGCGCCCTGTTTGGCGGCGGCCTGGTCTTGGCGGGCCGCGCCCGGCATGGCGGCGGCCTGGTCTTGGCGGGCCGAGCAGGGCATCGCTGCGGCGGCCGGGGCTTGGCGGGCCGAGCAGGGCATCGCTGCGGCGGCCGGGGCTTGGCGGGCCGCACCTGGCGTGGCTGCGGCCTGGTTCAGCGTCGCCGCGCCGGGCGCCTCTTCAGGGACCGCGGACGTGGCAGCAGGGGTCGGGGCACTGGCGCTGGCCGGGGCATCACTTGACTCACCCACCGGTGGCAGCATCGGGGTCTGCGTCGTCGCCGTCCTGTCTGACACTCGGCGCGCAGCTCTCCCTTCATAGGCCCGAACCGCCGCGGTCATCTCCTGCAGTTCCATCCGCTCCTCCCGAATCTGCTCCACGACCCGGGTCTCCAGCCGGTTGCAAAACTGGGCCAGCTCTCGGTACCACCAGGCAGCGGAGCCTGGTTCTGGGTTCCTGCGGTCAGACGCCATTCCTTCTGCGCCGTCTTCTGCACGGTCTCCCAGCAGTGGACTCGTCGCTGCCTCCAGTAGTAAGCTGTCCAGTTTCTGCTCTGCCTCTTTCAGCAGCTCCTCTCCCAGCAGCAGGCTTGTGGCTCTCTTTCTGTTCCGCCGTTTCTCGACGCTTCCACTCTCATAGCTGGCAAGGTCAGAACTCTGCAGGGGATCTCTGGGTAGCCACACCTCTTCGTGGGCGGTAACTTCTTCCAGCGCGGGCTGCTGTTGTTTTTCAGCGCGCTTTTCATGGTGGCAATATGGCGGCGCTTCCAATTTTCCAAGCGGACCGCCTAGGCACATGGTCACCTGTCTGAACAGGTCTAGTCCTTATCCTGTTCGTGACGCCAGATGTGAAGCCCCGCAGGTGTCGTTGATGCAGTGTCGGTGCATTACCTTCAGGGACTCCACGGTTAGTCTGGATCTGGTCACAGGTAGGGAATCTTCGGTTTTGATCGTGACGCCACTCTCAGATTTGCGGTCAGAGGGGACCGCCACTGCAGGTTAGGGGACACCTGGGGCTGATGGTGGGTGCAGTTGGATGTAGTAGCCTCCTGAGAGTGAGGCAAGCCCCAGGGCCCTGTGTAGGTTTGTAGTACCACAAGTCGCAGAATGACCACACACAGGCAGAGTGTCTTTCAGGGTTTTTACTCACTGTTGGTAGGGTGAGTAACCCGGGCGTAACTGGGATGAACCAGGTGGGAACCAGGTATCCTTCCGGCTGACTGTATGAGGGTGACTACAAACTCGCCTTCCTTAGCCCTTGGTGGTTTGGGGTGACCCCGACTTTGAGTCCCTATGGGGGTCACCCAGGGAAGATGCTCCAAGCCTCTCTCCCCTTCTTGTTTTGCCGTGTGCTTGTTCCCCGGGCCAGGCCACTCCAGCCTCTTGCCTCCTGTGACCTATGGGCCCTACTTGCGGTTACGTGGCTGCGGCTTTTGGTTGTTGTGGTGTGGGCTGTAAGAGCCCCACACCGGCAGGTTTAGCAGGGAAAGGTGAATCTATCCTCGCTTCGGGATCTGCCGCCCGGTTGGGCCTGGTGCTCTCTAGAAGTCTCCTTACTTCCCACTCCGTGCACTCTCTAGCTGAAGCTGGCTTTCAGGCAGCACTCCTAGTTGACCGTTCTCCCCCGTCTGTAGTCACTGCGCGGGCGCTGTTAGACAGCATCAGCCCCACAGGTCTGCTCCTCACTGAGCCCTCTGGAGTTCTGCTCTAACTGACTCACTGCTCCTCCTCTCCTGTTCTTGCCTACGCCACCTAGCAACCAGACTCTCCACCACACCCCTTGAGAGGAGATGGAGGCTTTTAACCCCCTGCCACTATTCCAGTGGAGGTATAGGCTTTGCCCCCTCCTGGGATCCCCAGGGGTCCTCTCATGGGTACATGTGTGAGACCTGATCACTATGCGCCTGTGTTCCACACCCCAGTCAGCCATCTGGATTACCTGTATTGTACTGTCCCCAGCATGGGTGCAGTACTCAGTGGTGCCTGACCAGGTCAGGGGCGCCACAACTGCATGGACCAGGGCTTATCCCACTGAATGGTCGCACTCCATCCCCATGGGCAGAACACTATTCAGACAACACAGGGTGACTGAACCACACATTGGTAAGATTTTATTGTTCACCAAGAGGAAAAACATATTGTACATTCCCAGAGAGAACACAAGATGGTACAAGCAATAGAGTTGATTGCTCTCAGTGAGAGAAACAAAATTAAAATTTAATTTAATTTTAATTTTGTTTCTCTCACTGAGAGCAATCAATAATTTTTCAACTGGCTAACACGGTACCAAAACCTTTTTCTTTAAGCAATAGAGTGTCACCCTTTTGCTGGCTCATCAGCGATTAGAGTCTTTGTGAGTTTGGGGGTCCGAGGGCCAACTATCCCAGTCCAACAGCACTCCATTTTTGGTGGGCACCCACTGTGAAGAGACAGCAACAACCTTAGGAAGCAGTTCTGTGAATCTTCAGTTGGAACCGTGGATCCTAGCTGAAATTCTGTAGAAAATCCGAAGTGAAGCAGTTCTGTGTTTCCTCTGTCAGAACCGAAGCTTCTCAGCAAAGATAATAAAAAAATTTTAAAAAAAATCTTTATTTTTATATAGCGCTAACATATTCCGCAGCACTTCACATACATCAGGAACACTGTCCCCATTGGGGCTCACAATCTAGAATAGTATTCCCCTTTTCATCTGTGTTCCTTCACTTGTGTCTGTTAAATAAAAATTTAAAAAAAAAATAGGTGTGATGTAGAAGTGTGTAAAACTTTAGTACTTATAGTTTATCTCTGAGTCTCTTTAAGATAACCTTGTAATGAATTATTTAAGAAATGAACTTTGGCATTCCCACAAGGGTCATTTTAGAAATTATATACAAGAATGGTTTTCCTTAAGAATCTATCTGGAATTCTAAAGAAAACAGAATACAAGTGGGAATTTTCAAAACCCTAAGGATTTCAATTTCCAGTTCATGTCATAGTGTGAGTAATCATCTGAGAAGAAGCCATGCAGATATAAGACTGTGGCTCAGGCTCCTTCACTAATAAGACCGGAGCTTCTTACCCTGACCAGGTTCACGTAAACTTTATAAATGTGAGTAATAGAGAATGAGCGCCACAAAATCCAGAATAGAAAAACACTTCAAAAAGTTCCTGTGCTCGGAAAAACATTTATTTGTACTTTGGAGAGAATACAAGGGTTCCGGTTGGCTTTATTACTATTTTTAGGGACGACAGTAGGAGCTACAGTAGTTCCACATTTTGGAAAAACTATTAAGGACTAACCCTAACCCTAACCCTAGTCCACCAAAACAAAGGAGTCTAGTTATCTTTTACACCTATTTTGGTATACATAAAATGTTCCGCTCATTTGCAACATATTCCGTCAAATTTGTGCCAAATTTTTGACTTGTGTTTTCTTAAGTCACTGAATTTTCAATTTTTCAATTGAGCCTACACCACTACCGGGTGACATAGATGACTAGGGTAGAAAAGATATCTAAAATAACACTTGCCAGATGCATGAAAAAAAAATCATTCTTTAATTGTAGTATGAAGTTTGATGTTAAAATTATTTTTTTTTATAGTGAGATAGTTAAGGGTTAATTTATTTCTCATCTTTTGAAAATCATTTTGTTATTTTTATTGTTATAATTGATGTAAGAGGTTTTTTGCTTTAATTCATTGCCAAACTGTTTCGTTTATCATTTTGCTTTTGTTGTTTTTTTTTTACTTTACAACGTTCATCATATGTGTTATTTTGCTTGATTGCACCATAAAGGTTACGGAAATGCAAATATTTTTCTTCTGACTTCTCTCGATATTGGCTCTTTTTTAGCCATAATAAATGTATTTTTCACTTTCTTCGCACTTGAACATTAGTAGGTGTTTCATTCACTCCAATTAGAATTTCTTGTATTGTTTTTATTTTCCGCCAAAATCAGCCTATGCCGTACATGTTGGTAAAATTTAGTGCAAAATTTTTTTGCTTAGTAAAAAGAAAATTCCGAAAAAGTGTTTTGTTTCTGGAATTCATAGTTTATTTGCATAATAAAGTGTAAACAGTGCATGCGCCATACGAAGTGCAAACAAGTGATTTCCAAACCTGATGTGGAGCATGACAGATGCAAAGATGAGAGTGCAGAGATTATTTGATTTCACAGTCTTCTCTTTCTATGGTTCATTTGCTCATTTTTATAGGGTATATCTGACGCGCCCACGGGGTCTTGGGGGTTACTCATCACCGGGCCGGTGTAGCGAGAGGTATGTTACAGTGGCCAGGCCCGGTTCTGTGACCCTAGCGGTGTCAATAATGGGGGTGCAGGGGTTATTTACAAGGGAGAGAGTTTGTATTCGTGACGCCACCTATGGTATACGGCCAGTTATTAGCCGCCGCTGCGGGAAGTATCTCTTCTGGGGCAGATGGTGACGCAGCTTGGTTGTTACAGCTCTCCACAGGTAGAGCTAGGCCCCAGGGAGGATGAAGGGAGTAGTAGTCCACTCTGTTTGTGGAGCGCAGGACTGGAGGCGGACGAAGAAAGGGAGCGACACTGGGATAGCAAAGTTCTTTACTCACTGTTGAATGTCCCATAGCAGCACAACATGCCAGTGGCCACCTTTGGAGTGCCAGGCTCTGCTGTGATGGGCTCCAGCTGATCCCGGGTAGTTCGGAGGTCTAGTCCGGTGCACCTTTCTGAATGTCCTTCCCTGGTCATCTTCCTGCGCTGACTTCTCCCACCTGTCCTGCACCAAAGCGCACAGTGCCCTGAGCCAGTGTCCGTGGGCCCTACGGGGTTTGCTCCGAGCTTTCGGTCCTCTGACCCTATGTGGACACCTTCCAGCAGATTCATGCACAGGTTCGACTCCGGTACTTGAAGTATCCTCGGCCTCTGGATTGCTAGTGGAGCTCATAGTTATTCTCTCCTAGCCTAAGGTCAAGTCCCCGTTATTGCAGCCAGGTCCCTCCACTCAATTGGCTATGAGTGGCACGAGCCCACAGGTGTATGGAGCACAGCCGTGGCCCCTAGGATCCCTTTCCACCTTGCACTTGGGTCAAGCTGTACCAGCTCTAGACCACAGGTCTTTCTCCTGAACTCCCTGCTCTATTCTCCCTTCTCCACACACTTCCCTCCCACTCACTATGCTCCACCCCCGGGTAAGCCGGAATGGGGTGTCATCACTGGTGAGGGTGGCTATCTCTAGCATTAATGAGCCACCCAACCCATGTCCCTGGGCAGAGCTGCTAAGAGTGTTGTGTGCTTTTGTGTGTACTGGTGGTCGACCTCCTCCTTACCCAGGATTGGATACCATACCTCTGGCTGAGGTGCAGTACCTCTGTGGCGACTGAAGCCGCAGGGGCACCACATATCCACTCTATAAAATACCTAAAATAAGAAACACAGCTAGTCCTTAGTTTTAGTCCCTGGAACCAGGAACGGCTCCCAGCCTAGTGAGTCCATCAAACAGGTGAACCTATAACTGTTTGCCTCAAAACACAATCTCTGAGCACGATTTGTAAAATTTCCTTCCATGGCTACTCACCAGTCTCCTTTTATCATCTTCTTATGAATTCTTGGAACATCCAACTGGACTTTCATCCAAACAAGCATCTTATTTAGGGCTCTGAGTGAGTTCTTCCTGTTGCCCCTTCCTGGTAGTTATCCTTTTTGGTGGTAGCTTTCCCCATTTGATTGGTGTCTGGTGATCCGCTATCCCAAGGACCTCTTGATGGTGGTTCTTCCCATCCTAGGAAGTACTTCTACATGATTCTAGAAAGCTTACAGGTAGAGATGAGTGAATTTGTTAAAATTCAAATTTAGCCCAAAAATTTAATTTTATGGGAATCAGATGTGCCTTAATATCTTCTGGGGTCATTCCAAACCTCAAAGCATAAAAATAGATGGGGAAAAAATAATAAATGTGTCCCTCACTTGTTGCTCCCTTTGGTCTAGTATTTTCTTCAGGAAACCTGTCACTCCCTCTCCTACTGTCTTCTCCTCCGGATGTAGGCCTCAGTTGATTTGTTGATGTCGTAAAATTACCAGTGGAGGTGCCGAAGATGCTGGAGGAGGAGAATTCTATTTGCATTTAATTGGCTTTCTCATCTCTAATTGCAGCTCTTTAGATCTATCTCTCTCCATCACTTCAGCTCTGTTTTCATGATCGCGGACTGCATTCAAGGCTACTTACGCTTTAGACATCGGTCTGGCCATTTGCTAGACATGCAACTTTCCAACATTAGATTTAGGGCACTTCTTGGGTGACAAGCCATTGAGTTTCTCTTCCAACAAACTGTTACATCCTTGATGTTCTTTAGGGCCACAAGTCTCTTCAGGCAGCATTTGAACAGTCTATTGGTGACATAATTTTTTTTATTTACACCCTTGGGACTGCTATTCTTTCCCCCAATGACACAAAAGATACAATATGAATTTTAAGTAATGATCCTTTCCTTGCTGAGGTCGTTGGAAGACACAGTTCTTGCCCAATAATTTTTGGAGGCATCTTTGGGCTTTATTTGTTTAGGTTTCTAAAGTTCAGCTCTAGGTTTTTCTGTTTACCTTGAGTAACTTCTACTTTTTGAATATAAATTGGTTAGATCACTTTCCGTAGTATGTGTATAGCCTTGGTACTGATAAAGAAAATAATCAAGAGAGCTATTATAATCAGTGGCAGAGTCTGATGGGCCCAAATGTAGAGATTGAGCCTGGGCCCCTTCCCCCCACACATGTTGGTCAGATGTATGGGGCATTGTAGCATTCTAAATCCTATAGAGACATATGAGTTGCCCCACCTCCCCCTTAATTGTGTAGTACTGACCCCATTCTGTACTAATGTCCCCCATCCAGGACGACTTCCTGGTAAATATGTCCCCCATCCTGGTGTATAACCACATCATGGCTATATCCTGGTATATATGGCCCCATCTTGGTATACATGTTCCCATAATGGCCCCATCCTGGTATGCATGACCCCATAATGAAACCATCCTGGTATACATGTCCCCATAATGTCCCCATCCAGGTATACATGTCCCCATAATGTCCCCATCCTGGTATACATGTCTCCATAATGGCTCCATCCTGGTATACATGTCTCCATAATGGCTCCATCCTGGTATACATGTCTCCATAATGGCTCCATCCTGGTATACATGTCCCCATAATGGCCACGTTCTGGTATTCATGTCCCCATAATGGCCCCATCCTGGTATACAAGTCCTCATAATGGCTTCATCCTGGTATATATGTCACTATCCTGGCCGCATCCTAGTACATATGATACCCCCGGGGGCGTTGCTCACAGTAAAAAAATAAATGATTATACACATCTTCCCCCCGCTTCCCCAATGTCCTCCTCCGATGATGGCCTCCTGCAACTGACCAGTGTGTAAGCGGCGCAGCACATGATGTCACTTTGTGCAGACTTACAGGGGGGGTCAGCTGCCGGGTGCCGGCATAATCTTTTCTCCCCACACCCTAGATTATGGGCATGGGGAGAAGTGAATATTCATAGCCTTAATCGGCGGCCAGCATATCGCAGTGCAGGGACCCAACGAGTCTTTGTGCTGCAATGTATTTTAGCTGAATGCGAACCATCGGACCCACATCCAACTAAAAAAGCCACTGGGGCGGTGGGCCCCCTGTACCCCGATCGTTACTCCCTTGATTATAATCCATAGTATGCCAATATATTATATTACTTGTTATGAATTGGCTAAAAGATAGGAAACAAAGAGTAGTCATAAATGGTACATTCTCTAAATGGGCTATAGTCAGCAGTGGGGGGCCGCAGGGATCTGTGCTAGGACTGACTCTTTTTAATCTCTTTATTAATGACCTTGTCGATGGGATTGATAGTAAAGTGTCAGTCTTTGCTGATGACACCAAACTATGTAGGATATTAAAAACTGACCTTGATAGTACAATATTACAAAAAGATCTGGATAAGATGTCAGAATGGGCAGATACTTGGCAAATGAGATTTAATGTTGATAAATGTAAAGTAATGCACCTAGGATGGAGTAATCCTATAGCTGCGTATACATTAAATGGAAGTAAACTCGGGACTACAGAACAGGAGAAGGACTTGGGTATTCTCATTACAAATAAGCTGAGCAGCAGCACTCAATGTCAGGCAGCAGCTGCAAAAGAAAACAAGATTCTAGGGTGTATAAAAAGAGAGATTAGATCCCGTGATCCCAACGTATTGTTACCCCTCTATAAATCACTTGTAAGGCCACATCTGGAATATGGGATCCAGTTTTGGGCTCCGCATTTTAAAAAGGACATTCAGAAGTTAGAGTCAGTTCAAAGGCGGGCAACTAGACTATTACAAGGAATGAAGGCCGCCCGTATGATGAGTAATGGAGGCCACACATATGATGAGGAATGGAGGCCGCCCGTATGATGAGTAATGGAGGCCGCCCGTATGATGAGGAATGGAGGCCGCCCGTATGACGAGAGGTTGAAAAAGTTAGCTATGTTTAGCTTAGAAAAAAGTCGTCTCAGAGGATATCGCATTATATGTATAAATACATGTGTGGTCAATATAAAGGACTGGCACATGACTTATTTCTTCCTAAGACAATACTAAGGACCAGGGGGCACTCACTGCGAGTGGAAGAAAAGCGATTCCGACAGCTAAATAGGAAAGGGTTCTTTACAGTTAGAGCGGTCAGACTGTGGAATACACTACCACAAGAGGTAGTAATGGCAGATACTATAACAGCTTTTATATCAGGGCTGGATAATTCCACAGTACACAACATTGTTGGTTATAAATGACTTAGTGACCAAATGTAGAACTGGTGGAGGAAGGTTGAACTAGATGGACCTAGGTCTTTTTTCAACCTAAGTAACTATGTAACTATGTAACTATGTTATGTGCCAGCTATATACCAGCTCTATAAAATCATGGTTTTTTTCAGCTAAATGAAGCAAAGGCCGAGTCTGCAGATATTGTTAGAACATTCAATAAGATGTTGGTCTACATATAAGATGATCTCACAGGAATTGGATGCCTGGAAGTCTCCTGCGTTAGAATTATCCTTCAGAAGGAACAATTGTTTCTACTTTCTTTGTATTGTTTAATTATTCGACTGGTCCTGTCTAGAAATTCCACATTTGTGAGCCAGAATTTTGATTTCAATACTGCACCCTTTTGCAACAAGGCAGATCCTTCTCTGATATACATAGGGGTCCCGTATACGATTTTTTTAACTTAACGTTATCAAATCTCTTTTAATTGAAACTTTTATTATTTAATCACCTGTGAAGACCGGATGTTTTGCTTGGAATACAGATTTCCATATCAGTAAGAAGAGCTGTAGCCGATACCAATGTCATCTGTGTCCTGCAATGTACTCAACAAGACCGCGATTATACAGATGAGTAGCAAAAAATATATATTTTCTCTCTCTTTCTCCACATACATCACAATCCCAAAAGACGAGGACATCGCACTTCTAATATGGTGAACTCATCCGTGCTCCGAGACAACACAACCCTCACGACGACCATCAGCAGCAGACTCTTACAGTTCATACAATGGACCTTCATTCCCTCAATCATCATTGGCTTCATTTTTTTCCTTTGCTTTATTACTTTAGTTTTTAACATCTTCCTCAAGAATCCAACTCTACGGGAGAATGCTCGATATATCCTCTTCGTCTTCTTGCTCATCAATGACACATTGTATCTTTTTCTAGGCTTCTATTTAATGTTGGCGTCTTTGAATTTCTTACGTATCCCTGCACCACTTTGTTACATTTTATACACCTTCTCTTCTGGCGCATTCAAAGTTACCCCGTGTAACCTGGCGGCCATGGCTGTGGAACAGTATATTGCTATATGTCACCCGTTGAGACACGTGGAGCTCTGCACACCCCAAAGAGCTAATGTGGTGTTCACCATGATATGTTCCTTTGTGATGTTCCCATATGTGGCTGAATTCTGTGTCATGGCCTCATCGATGACAAATATACTCAATCTTTACATTGTATGCCAGAAGGAAACCTTGGTGGTCAACCCAATTCAGAATATCATACGTTCCATAAGCCTCATTCTGTTCTTCATCATGATTGGAGTAGTCATCATATTCACATATGTCAAGGTCATGCTGGTGGCCACAAAAATGTGTGCCGAGTCTTCTTCTGCCTCTAAAGCCGGAAGGACTGTTATGATCCACGCCTTTCAGATACTATTGTGCACCAGTCCCTTATTGACCACATTTACACAAGCCTATACTTCAAAATGGCCGGACTTCTTGCCAACAGTTCATTTCTTTGTATTCACGTATTTACCCAGGTTCCTCAACCCCATAATCTATGGCATCCGAGATGAACTCTTGAGACATTACATAAAGAAGTCTTTATCAGGATACATTTGCTAAATAATGAACATTAAAAAAACTTGTAAAATTTGATAAAGTATTCATCATTTGGACTCACATTGGCTTTAAACGCAATTATTAGACAATGTAAAAACATTATAATTGTGATGCCACAAAAAAATTAAAAACATATTTTTAAAAATCATAAATTTTTTTTAGAGTTGAGCAAAAAGATTTGTTGGACCTTCGTCTACCAACCACATCGGTAGCCTGTGGCTTCTGGAATAAAGATCTGCGAACCTTCTACCTGCTGATATCTCCGACACCTCTTTAGATTCGTCAGTTGCGGCTTGACATGTTTGTCTCAAAACACAATCTCTGAGCGCGATTTATAAAATTTCCTTCCATGGCTACTCACCAGTCTCCTTTTATCATCTTCTTATGAATTCTTGGAACATCCAACTGGACTTTCATCCAAACAAGCATCTTATTTAGGGCTCTGAGTGAGTTCTTCCTGTTGCCCCTTCCTGGTAGTTATCCTTTTTGGTGGTAGCTTTCCCCATTTGATTGGTGTCTGGTGATCTGCTATCCCAAGGACCTCTTGATGGTGGTTCTTCCCATCCTAGGAAGTACTTCTACATGATTCTAGAAAGCTTACAGGTAGAGATGAGTGAATTTGTTGAAATTCAAATTTAGCCCAAAAATTTAATTTTATAGGAATCAGATGTGCCTTAATATCTTCTGGGGTCATTCCAAACCTCAAAGCATAAAAATAGATGGGGAAAAAATAATAAATGTGTCCCTCACTTGTTGCTCCCTTTGGTCTAGTATTTTCTTCAGGAAACCTGTCACTCCCTCTCCTACTGTCTTCTCCTCCTGATGTAGGCCTCAGTTGATTTGTTGATGTCGTAAAATTACCAGTGGAGGTGCCGAAGATGCTGGAGGAGGAGAATTCTATTTGCATTTAATTGGCTTTCTCATCTCTAATTGCAGCTCTTTAGATCTATCTCTCTCCATCACTTCAGCTCTGTTTTCATGATCGCGGACTGCATTCAAGGCTACTTACGCTTTAGACATCGGTCTGGCCATTTGCTAGACATGCAACTTTCCAACATTAGATTTAGGGCACTTCTTGGGTGACAAGCCATTGAGTTTCTCTTCTAACAAACTGTTACATCCTTGATGTTCTTTAGGGCCACAAGTCTCTTCAGGCAGCATTTGAACAGTCTATTGGTGACATAATTTTTTTTATTTACACCCTTGGGACTGCTATTCTTTCCCCCAATGACACAAAAGATACAATATGAATTTTAAGTAATGATCCTTTCCTTGCTGAGGTCGTTGGAAGACACAGTTCTTGCCCAATAATTTTTGGAGGCATCTTTGGGCTTTATTTGTTTAGGTTTCTAAAGTTCAGCTCTAGGTTTTTCTGTTTACCTTGAGTAACTTCTACTTTTTGAATATAAATTGGTTAGATCACTTTCCGTAGTATGTGTATAGCCTTGGTACTGATAAAGAAAATAATCAAGAGAGCTATTATAATCAGTGGCAGAGTCTGATGGGCCCAAATGTAGAGATTGAGCCTGGGCCCCTTCCCCCCACACATGTTGGTCAGATGTATGGGGCATTGTAGCATTCTAAATCGTATAGAGACATATGAGTTGCCCCACCTCCCCCTTAATTGTGTAGTACTGACCCCATTCTGTACTAATGTCCCCCATCCAGGACGACTTCCTGGTAAATATGTCCCCCATCCTGGTGTATAACCACATCATGGCTATATCCTGGTATATATGGCCCCATCTTGGTATACATGTTCCCATAATGGCCCCATCCTGGTATGCATGACCCCATAATGAAACCATCTTGGTATACATGTCCCCATAATGTCCCCATCCTGGTATACATGTCCCCATAATGTCCCCATCCTGGTATACATGTCTCCATAATGGCTCCATCCTGGTATACATGTCCCCATAATGGCCACGTTCTGGTATTCATGTCCCCATAATGGCCCCATCCTGGTATACAAGTCCTCATAATGGCTTCATCCTGGTATATATGTCACTATCCTGGCCGCATCCTAGTACATATGATACCCCCGGGGGCGTTGCTCACAGTAAAAAAATAAATGATTATACACATCTTCCCCCCGCTTCCCCAATGTCCTCCTCCGATGATGGCCTCCTGCAACTGACCAGTGTGTAAGCGGCGCAGCACATGATGTCACTTTGTGCAGACTTACAGGGGGGGTCAGCTGCCGGGTGCCGGCATAATCTTTGCTCCCCACACCCTAGATTATGGGCATGGGGAGAAGTGAATATTCATAGCCTTAATCGGCGGCCAGCATATCGCAGTGCAGGGACCCAACGAGTCTTTGTGCTGCAATGTATTTTAGCTGAATGCGAACCATCGGACCCACATCCAACTAAAAAAGCCACTGGGGCGGTGGGCCCCCTGTACCCCGATCGTTACTCCCTTGATTATAATCCATAGTATGCCAATATATTATATTACTTGTTATGAATTGGCTAAAAGATAGGAAACAAAGAGTAGTCATAAATGGTACATTCTCTAAATGGGCTATAGTCAGCAGTGGGGGCCGCAGGGATCTGTGCTAGGACTGACTCTTTTTAATCTCTTTATTAATGACCTTGTCGATGGGATTGATAGTAAAGTGTCAGTCTTTGCTGATGACACCAAACTATGTAGGATATTAAAAACTGACCTTGATAGTACAATATTACAAAAAGATCTGGATAAGATGTCAGAATGGGCAGACACTTGGCAAATGAGATTTAATGTTGATAAATGTAAAGTAATGCACCTAGGACGGAGTAATCCTATAGCTGCGTATACATTAAATGGAAGTAAACTCGGGACTACAGAACAGGAGAAGGACTTGGGTATTCTCATTACAAATAAGCTGAGCAGCAGCACTCAATGTCAAGCAGCAGCTGCTAAAGCAAACAAGATTCTAGGGTGTATAAAAAGAGAGATTAGATCCCGTGATCCCAACGTATTGTTACCCCTCTATAAATCACTTGTAAGGCCACATCTGGAATATGGGATCCAGTTTTGGGCTCCGCATTTTAAAAAGGACATTCAGAAGTTAGAGTCAGTTCAAAGGCAGGCAACTAGACTGCTACAAGGAATGGAGACCGCCCGTATGATGAGGAATGGAGGCCGCCTGTATGATGAGGAATGGAGGCCGCCCGTATGATGAGTAATGGAGGCCGCCCGTATGATGAGGAATGGAGGCCACCCGTATGATGAGGAATGGAGGCCGCCCGTATGATGAGTAATGGAGGCCGCCCGTATGACGACAGGTTGAAAAAGTTAGCTATGTTTAGCTTAGAAAAAAGTCGTCTCAGAGGATATCGCATTATATGTATAAATACATGTGTGGTCAATATAAAGGACTGGAACATGACTTATTTCTTCCTAAGACAATACTAAGGACCAGGGGGCACTCACTGCGAGTGGAAGAAAAGCGATTCCGGCAGCTAAATAGGAAAGGGTTCTTTACAGTTAGAGCAGTCAGACTGTGGAATACCGACCACAAGAGGTAGTAATGGCAGATACTAGAACAGCTTTTATATCAGGGCTGGATAATTCCTCAGTACACACAACATTGTTGGTTATAAATGACTTAGTGACCAAATGTAGAACTGGTGGAGGAAGGGTGAACTAGATGGACCTAGGTCTTTTTTCAACCTAAGTAACTATGTAACTATGTTATGTGCCAGCTATATACCAGCTCTATAAAATTGTCAAGGTTAAAATGACGATGATGATGATGAGACTCAAAGGATCTCTCGGATCCGGCTGCTGTTTCTAATTAAAATGTCATGAGTGCACTTAGAGACTAAATAACTAGACACCAAGTCAGTTACATCTATCTCCATGACTGGCTCTTAACCAAGTGTACTTTTTATTGTTTGAAAGAAACTCTAAACCGAGCAGTAAGGGGGTGTAAACAAAAGTTTTAGTCCAATCAAGTATCGCAGGGCAGGGCTTCATGACGTAGAGAGATCTACACATCCTCCTTGGATTGGTCAGTCCAGGCTCCAGGAATTTCTTTTGTCCATCTGTCTTGGGTGCAAAACAGGAAATGGCGGCCATCTTTACAATTACATGTGCTGGTATATACTGTGTCTAAGGAAAATACACTGAATATGCAATATACATATATACATGTTAGTAAGAAACAAAAGCATTCACAAATATGTGAGTTAGTTCACATCTACTGAACTATATAACTGAGTCTATGAAATGGCTGAATTAAGTATTTTTGGATACTCAATTCTTTATCCTCAACAAAATCATGTTTTTTTTCAGCTAAATGAAGCAAAGGCTGAGTCTGCAGATATTGTTAGAACATTCAATAAGATGTTGGTCTACATATAAGATGATCTCACAGGAATTGGATGCCTGGAAGTCTCCTGCGTTAGAATTATCCTTCAGAAGGAACAATTGTTTCTACTTTCTTTGTATTGTTTAATTATTCGACTGGTCCTGTCTAGAAATTCCACATTTGTGAGCCAGAATTTTGATTTCAATACTGCACCCTTTTGCAACAAGGCAGATCCTTCTCTGATATACATAGGGGTCCCGTATACGATTTTTTTTAACTTAACGTTATCAAATCTCTTTTAATTGAAACTTTTATTATTTAATCACCTGTGAAGACCGGATGTTTTGCTTGGAATACAGATTTCCATATCAGTAAGAAGAGCTGTAGCCGATACCAATGTCATCTGTGTCCTGCAATGTACTCAACAAGACCGCGATTATACAGATGAGTAGCAAAAAATATATATTTTCTCTCTCTTTCTCCACATACATCACAATCCCAAAAGACGAGGACATCGCACTTCTAATATGGTGAACTCATCCGTGCTCCGAGACAACACAACCCTCACGACGACCATCAGCAGCAGACTCTTACAGTTCATACAATGGACCTTCATTCCCTCAATCATCATTGGCTTCATTTTTTTCCTTTGCTTTATTACTTTAGTTTTTAACATCTTCCTCAAGAATCCAACTCTACGGGAGAATGCTCGATATATCCTCTTCGTCTTCTTGCTCATCAATGACACATTGTATCTTTTTCTAGGCTTCTATTTAATGTTGGCGTCTTTGAATTTCTTACGTATCCCTGCACCACTTTGTTACATTTTATACACCTTCTCTTCTGGCGCATTCAAAGTTACCCCGTGTAACCTGGCGGCCATGGCTGTGGAACAGTATATTGCTATATGTCACCCGTTGAGACACGTGGAGCTCTGCACACCCCAAAGAGCTAATGTGGTGTTCACCATGATATGTTCCTTTGTGATGTTCCCATATGTGGCTGAATTCTGTGTCATGGCCTCATCGATGACAAATATACTCAATCTTTACATTGTATGCCAGAAGGAAACCTTGGTGGTCAACCCAATTCAGAATATCATACGTTCCATAAGCCTCATTCTGTTCTTCATCATGATTGGAGTAGTCATCATATTCACATATGTCAAGGTCATGCTGGTGGCCACAAAAATGTGTGCCGAGTCTTCTTCTGCCTCTAAAGCCGGAAGGACTGTTATGATCCACGCCTTTCAGATACTATTGTGCACCAGTCCCTTATTGACCACATTTACACAAGCCTATACTTCAAAATGGCCGGACTTCTTGCCAACAGTTCATTTCTTTGTATTCACGTGTTTACCCAGGTTCCTCAACCCCATAATCTATGGCATCCGAGATGAACTCTTGAGACATTACATAAAGAAGTCTTTATCAGGATACATTTGCTAAATAATGAACATTAAAAAAACTTGTAAAATTTGATAAAGTATTCATCATTTGGACTCACATTGGCTTTAAACGCAATTATTAGACAATGTAAAAACATTATAATTGTGATGCCACAAAAAAATTAAAAACATATTTTTAAAAATCATAAATTTTTTTTAGAGTTGAGCAAAAAGATTTGTTGGACCTTCGTCTACCAACCACATCGGTAGCCTGTGGCTTCTGGAATAAAGATCTGCGAACCTTCTACCTGCTGATATCTCCGACACCTCTTTAGATTCGTCAGTTGCGGCTTGACATGTTTGTCTCAAAACACAATCTCTGAGCGCGATTTGTAAAATTTCCTTCCATGGCTACTCACCAGTCTCCTTTTATCATCTTCTTATGAATTCTTGGAACATGCAACTGGACTTTCATCCAAACAAGCATCTTATTTAGGGCTCTGAGTGAGTTCTTCCTGTTGCCCCTTCCTGGTAGTTATCCTTTTTGGTGGTAGCTTTCCCCATTTGATTGGTGTCTGGTGATCTGCTATCCCAAGGACCTCTTGATGGTGGTTCTTCCCATCCTAGGAAGTACTTCTACATGATTCTAGAAAGCTTACAGGTAGAGATGAGTGAATTTGTTGAAATTCAAATTTAGCCCAAAAATTTAATTTTATAGGAATCAGATGTGCCTTAATATCTTCTGGGGTCATTCCAAACCTCAAAGCATAAAAATAGATGGGGAAAAAATAATAAACGTGTCCCTCACTTGTTGCTCCCTTTGGTCTAGTATTTTCTTCAGGAAACCTGTCACTCCCTCTCCTACTGTCTTCTCCTCCTGATGTAGGCCTCAGTTGATTTGTTGATGTCGTAAAATTACCAGTGGAGGTGCCTAAGATGCTGGAGGAGGAGAATTCTATTTGCATTTAATTGGCTTTCTCATCTCTAATTGCAGCTCTTTAGATCTATCTCTCTCCATCACTTCAGCTCTGTTTTCATGATCGCGGACTGCATTCAAGGCTACTTACGCTTTAGACATCGGTCTGGCCATTTGCTAGACATGCAACTTTCCAACATTAGATTTAGGGCACTTCTTGGGTGACAAGCCATTGA
Organism: Anomaloglossus baeobatrachus; assembly: GCF_048569485.1. Taxonomy (NCBI): domain Eukaryota; kingdom Metazoa; phylum Chordata; class Amphibia; order Anura; family Aromobatidae; genus Anomaloglossus; species Anomaloglossus baeobatrachus. The sequence continues at coordinate 786,587,592 of NC_134354.1, read as the reverse complement.
GTTTCTCTTCTAACAAACTGTTACATCCTTGATGTTCTTTAGGGCCACAAGTCTCTTCAGGCAGCATTTGAACAGTCTATTGGTGACATAATTTTTTTTATTTACACCCTTGGGACTGCTATTCTTTCCCCCAATGACACAAAAGATACAATATGAATTTTAAGTAATGATCCTTTCCTTGCTGAGGTCGTTGGAAGACACAGTTCTTGCCCAATAATTTTTGGAGGCATCTTTGGGCTTTATTTGTTTAGGTTTCTAAAGTTCAGCTCTAGGTTTTTCTGTTTACCTTGAGTAACTTCTACTTTTTGAATATAAATTGGTTAGATCACTTTCCGTAGTATGTGTATAGCCTTGGTACTGATAAAGAAAATAATCAAGAGAGCTATTATAATCAGTGGCAGAGTCTGATGGGCCCAAATGTAGAGATTGAGCCTGGGCCCCTTCCCCCCACACATGTTGGTCAGATGTATGGGGCATTGTAGCATTCTAAATCGTATAGAGACATATGAGTTGCCCCACCTCCCCCTTAATTGTGTAGTACTGACCCCATTCTGTACTAATGTCCCCCATCCAGGACGACTTCCTGGTAAATATGTCCCCCATCCTGGTGTATAACCACATCATGGCTATATCCTGGTATATATGGCCCCATCTTGGTATACATGTTCCCATAATGGCCCCATCCTGGTATGCATGACCCCATAATGAAACCATCTTGGTATACATGTCCCCATAATGTCCCCATCCTGGTATACATGTCCCCATAATGTCCCCATCCTGGTATACATGTCTCCATAATGGCTCCATCCTGGAATACATGTCCCCATAATGGCCACGTTCTGGTATTCATGTCCCCATAATGGCCCCATCCTGGTATACAAGTCCTCATAATGGCTTCATCCTGGTATATATGTCACTATCCTGGCCGCATCCTAGTACATATGATACCCCCGGGGGCGTTGCTCACAGTAAAAAAATAAATGATTATACACATCTTCCCCCCGCTTCCCCAATGTCCTCCTCCGATGATGGCCTCCTGCAACTGACCAGTGTGTAAGCGGCGCAGCACATGATGTCACTTTGTGCAGACTTACAGGGGGGGTCAGCTGCCGGGTGCCGGCATAATCTTTGCTCCCCACACCCTAGATTATGGGCATGGGGAGAAGTGAATATTCATAGCCTTAATCGGCGGCCAGCATATCGCAGTGCAGGGACCCAACGAGTCTTTGTGCTGCAATGTATTTTAGCTGAATGCGAACCATCGGACCCACATCCAACTAAAAAAGCCACTGGGGCGGTGGGCCCCCTGTACCCCGATCGTTACTCCCTTGATTATAATCCATAGTATGCCAATATATTATATTACTTGTTATGAATTGGCTAAAAGATAGGAAACAAAGAGTAGTCATAAATGGTACATTCTCTAAATGGGCTATAGTCAGCAGTGGGGGGCCGCAGGGATCTGTGCTAGGACTGACTCTTTTTAATCTCTTTATTAATGACCTTGTCGATGGGATTGATAGTAAAGTGTCAGTCTTTGCTGATGACACCAAACTATGTAGGATATTAAAAACTGACCTTGATAGTACAATATTACAAAAAGATCTGGATAAGATGTCAGAATGGGCAGATACTTGGCAAATGAGATTTAATGTTGATAAATGTAAAGTAATGCACCTAGGATGGAGTAATCCTATAGCTGCGTATACATTAAATGGAAGTAAACTTGGGACTACAGAACAGGAGAAGGACTTGGGTATTCTCATTACAAATAAGCTGAGCAGCAGCACTCAATGTCAGGCAGCAGCTGCAAAAGCAAACAAGATTCTAGGGTGTATAAAAAGAGAGATTAGATCCCGTGATCCCAACGTATTGTTACCCCTCTATAAATCACTTGTAAGGCCACATCTGGAATATGGGATCCAGTTTTGGGCTCCGCATTTTAAAAAGGACATTCAGAAGTTAGAGTCAGTTCAAAGGCGGGCAACTAGACTATTACAAGGAATGAAGGCCGCCCGTATGATGAGTAATGGAGGCCGCCCGTATGATGAGAGGAATGGAGGCCGCCCGTATGATGAGTAATGGAGGCCGCACATATGATGAGGAATGGAGGCCGCCCGTATGATGAGTAATGGAGGTCGCCCGTATGACGAGAGGTTGAAAAAGTTAGCTATGTTTAGCTTAGAAAAAAGTCGTCTCAGAGGATATCGCATTATATGTATAAATACATGTGTGGTCAATATAAAGGACTGGCACATGACTTATTTCTTCCTAAGACAATACTAAGGACCAGGGGGCACTCACTGCGAGTGGAAGAAAAGCGATTCCGACAGCTAAATAGGAAAGGGTTCTTTACAGTTAGAGCGGTCAGACTGTGGAATACACTACCACAAGAGGTAGTAATGGCAGATACTATAACAGCTTTTATATCAGGGCTGGATAATTCCTCAGTACACAACATTGTTGGTTATAAATGACTTAGTGACCAAATGTAGAACTGGTGGAGGAAGGGTGAACTAGATGGACCTAGGTCTTTTTTCAACCTAATTAACTATGTAACTATGTAACTATGTTATGTGCCAGCTATATACCAGCTCTATAAAATCATGGTTTTTTTCAGCTAAATGAAGCAAAGGCCGAGTCTGCAGATATTGTTAGAACATTCAATAAGATGTTGGTCTACATATAAGATGATCTCACAGGAATTGGATGCCTGGAAGTCTCCTGCGTTAGAATTATCCTTCAGAAGGAACAATTGTTTCTACTTTCTTTGTATTGTTTAATTATTCGACTGGTCCTGTCTAGAAATTCCACATTTGTGAGCCAGAATTTTGATTTCAATACTGCACCCTTTTGCAACAAGGCAGATCCTTCTCTGATATACATAGGGGTCCCGTATACGATTTTTATAACTTAACTTTATCTAATCTCTTTTAATTGAAACTTTTATTATTTAATCACCTGTGAAGACCGGATGTTTTGCTTGGAATACAGATTTCCATATCAGTAAGAAGAGCTGTAGCCGATACCAATGTCATCTGTGTCCTGCAATGAGCTCAAAAAGACCGTGATTATACAGATGAGTAGCAAAAAATATATATTTTCTCTCTCTTTCTCCACATACATCACAATCCCAAAAGACGAGGACATCGCACTTCCAATATGGTGAACTCATCCGTGCTCCAAGACAACACAACCCTCACGACGACCATCAAGAGTAAACACTTCCAGGTCATACAATGGACCTTCATTCCCTCAATCATCATTGGCTTCATTTTTTTCCTTTGCTTTATTACTTTAGTCTTTAACATCTTCCTCAAGACTCCGACTCTACGGGAGAACGCTCGATATATCCTCTTCGTCTTCTTGCTCCTCAATGACACATTGTATCTTTTTCTAGGCTTCTATTTAATGTTGGCGTCTTTGAATTTCTTACGTATCCCTGCACCACTTTGTTACATTTTATACACCTTCTCTTCTGGCGCATTCAAAGTCACCCCGTGTAACCTGGCGGCCATGGCTGTGGAACAATATATTGCTATATGTCATCCGTTGAGACACGTGGAGCTCTGCACACCCCAAAGAGCTAATGTGGTGTTCACCATGATATGTTCTTTTGTGATGTTCCCATATGTGGCTGAATTCTGTGTCATGGCCTCATCGATGACAAATATCTTCAATCTTTACATTGTATGCCAGAAGGAAACCTTGGTGGTCAACCCAATTCAGAATATCATACGTTCCATAAGCCTCATTCTGTTCTTCATCATGATTGGAGTAGTCATCATATTCACATATGTCAAGGTCATGCTGGTGGCCACAAAAATGTGTGCCGAGTCTTCTTCTGCCTCTAAAGACGGAAGGACTGTTATGATCCACGCCTTTCAGATACTATTGTGCACCAGTCCCTTATTGACCACATTTACCCAAGCCTATACTTCAAAATGGCCGGACTTCTTGCCAACAATACATTTCTTTGTATTCACGTGTTTACCCAGGTTCCTCAGTCCTATAATCTATGGAATCCGAGATGAACTCTTGAGACATTACATAAAGAAGTCTTTATCAAGATACTTTTGCTAAATAATGAATATTAAAAAACTTGTACACTCAGATGAAAAGTTAAAAAAACATTTTGATAAAGTATTCATAATTGGGACTCACATTGGCTTTAAACGCAATTATTAGACAATGTCAAAACATTAAAATTGTGATGCCACAAAAAAATTAAAAACATATTTTTAAAAATCATACATTTTTTTTTAGAGTTGAGCAAAAAGATTTGTTGGACCTTCGAATACCAACCACATCGGTAGCCTGTGGCTTCTGGAATAAAGATCTGCGAACCTTCTACCTGCTGATATCTCCGACACCTCTTTAGATTCGTCAGTTGCGGCTTGACATGTGAATGTTGTGCCATAACGATGACCTTGATGAGCTTACAAATAAGAAGAGGCACGGGGGTTTCCGGCAGATGAGAGGAGGTGGATGGAGCTTTGGACCGTCAGCCATGGTCTGTAGAAGTGGCTTGTAGAAAAAGGTCCTTTGGTCATTTTGCTCAAATCTAAATTTTACTCTTATGTAAAAGATATTAAAAAAAAAACATATTTGGTACTGCCACGTCTATAATGCTAAACTACACTCCCTGACAGAAGTTCTCTCGCTTATCCATGTTATGTAAATAAAAGCTTATAACCTGACTTTAAATTCATCCATTGATTTTATAAATTACTCTTTTGAAAGCTGAAACCCTCCCAAATTTGGTTTAGGTTATGAAAATAAAATTGCTGCAAAGCTGAAATATTGATCATTTAATGAACACAGAAAGGTCAGATTTTGGCAAGACAAAAGTTTTGTCGCCCACAGAAAGTAATGTGAAACTCAAACAAGTAATTAACTTCTAATACAAAGATATGTTGGATAACATTGGTAAATGAAGTTGTGGTGCTATTAGAGCCATATTTAATATTTTGTGTGACTTCTATGAGCTTGAAGGACTGCTTCCATGCGGTTCAACAATGATTCATACAATATATTGATGAAGTCATCAGGAATAGTAAAGAATGCAGTCTTACATGCCTCCAGAGTTCATCTAGATTCTTTGGTTTTGTCTTCCAAGCTTCCTCTTTCATCCTACCCCAAACATGCTCAATGATGTTCATGTCTGGTGACTGGGCTGGCCGGTCCTTGAGCACCTTGATCTTCTTTGCCAGGAGGAACTTTGTTGTAGAGATGGATGTATGAGATGAAGCACCATCCTGCTGAAGAACTTGACCCCTTTTATGATTGGGATCGTAAGAGGTAGCTAATACTTCTTGATATTTTAGGTTATTAATATTGCCTTCCACCTTTCAAATGTTTCGCACACCCCCATACTGAATGTAACCCCAGACCATGATCTTTCCACCACCTTTCCACCACCAAACTTAACTGTTTTCTGGGTGTATTTTGGATCCATACGGGCTCCAGTAAGTCTCCTGCAGTATTTGCGGCGGCAGTAGTGTAATTCAACTGAAGAATCATCAGAGAAATCCACCTTCTGCCACTTTTCCAGCATCCATCTGTTTAGCAGGCTGTGGGACTTGGCAAATGCCATACATTTTTTTTAATTGCCTTTTGTTTAGTACTGGCTTCTGGGCACTGATTCGACCATGGAGGCCATTTCGAGACAGAATCCTACAAACTGTTCTAGTTGACACAGGGACTTAAGGTGACCAGGCCTGTTGGAGCTCTGCTGCAGTGGAAGAGGGGCTGGGTTTGGATTTTCTAAGCAATAATTGATAATCAAGGGTTTGGTCTGGGGTGGATTTTTGGCATGTTGTCAGAGGTCAAGTTGCACTTCAACTAAAGGTCTGGGGTGCTGGGTTTCTTTTATACACACCCACTAATTAACCGATCATTTAATCAACACAGGTGAGGATGTAAACAAGGATTGGGTGCATTATATGACAAGGCAACAAAACGTTTGTCTTGCCAAAATCTGACCTTTCTGTGTTCATTAAATGATCAATATTTCAGCTTTGTAGCAACTTTATTTTCATAACCTAAACCATATTTGGGAGAGTTTCAGCTTTCAAAAGAGTAATTTATAAAACCAATGGATGAATTTAAAGTCAGGTTATAAGCTTTTATTTACATAACATGGATAAGCGACAGAACTTCTGTCAGGGAGTGTATCATACACTGGGATAAAAAAAAATAATGTTGTAAATATTAAAAAAAAACGAATTGCCAGTCATAGCAACCACCATGACCTGTATAGTGCTAACCACCAGGAGGCACAAGTACGCTAGAATGATGTCACCACTAGGAGGCGCAGGTAAACTAGAATGTTGTCAAGTATCTAGGGGGTCACCAATACCCAAGTTGGGACGGTCTGCAGAGTAGTTGATCAAGCCGAGAGTCAGAAGCTGAGAGGTTACGTCAGTATAGAGGAGCAAGAGAAGCCGAAATCACGTACAAGCCGGTGGTCAATAAGCCAGGAAGTATCGTGAGTCACAGAAGGGGAGCAGAGCCGTGGACAGAGTACAAGCTGTGGTCGGGAGCTGGGAGGACACGTAAGCACACAGGAGCAAGCAAAGTCAGGGACACAAAAAAAGCTGGAGGTCAGGGAAGCAGGGAGGGGACACAAGGCAGGGGAAGCGAAGGAATAGAGAATGGAAAACTAGGTAACAGATCAAGATCAGAACAACTCATGGGAATCAGAAACGTACACTGCATTGCAGGAACTATCACTGGCGGTATTCTCTGTAAAACGGCTCCAAGATAAGGTAGAGCAATCCGCTGAAACGAGGCACGACCAAATAGGCCCCTCCCACCAGGCACAAACTCAGAGAATACAGACAACGAGAAAACACACAGAACACAAGAGAATCATGACAACCCGAACCCAGAGAAGAGAACAATGCCTAAACACAACAGGAGCAAAGGAAAACAACAGGAAGACAACTTGAGTGGAAACGCACTTCACCTACCGTGAAGAGGGTTAATCAAAGGAAGTCTGTATGTCAAGACACAGGAAAAGAGAGACAAAGCTTCTGACAGTTGAGAATCTGACCAACGAGCTTCTGAGCATCCAACTCATTGACCTTCCTGGATGGGGCATTTTCTAGAAGACCATCTAGGAAACACATTTTCTTCATTTTCCAGACCCAAAGTTTCCTGAGGGAATTGCAGCCCTGGAAGATCTTTAGGGCTGTTTTGAGCCAGGGGAGGGCGATAAGCAGGAATAAGAGGCAAGAATTCAATGGACCAATCTCTTCATAGGTGTCACGATGTGACGGTGGGATAGCAAGGGACTCCTATGTTATTCCCCACACTAGAAGACTGTCACAAGCAGTGGCGTAACTACCGCGGTCGCAGCGGTCGCCATCGCGACCGGGCCCGGGCGGTTTGGGGCCCGCGGGGACTCAGCAGACCAGCAGCCAGCTCCTCTCAGTGAGAGAGAAGCTGCGCTGATCTATCACAGTGCACGCGCCCACTATATGACCCGCTGCCGCCCCCGACACCGGGCCCTCCTGCTCGATGTCAGCAGCGGCACCGGGGCCCCCCTCCCCCGTCACCGCGCACAGTAATAATGAAGCATAGAGCGGCCGGCGCCGCTCTGCATCATCATTCTCCCCCTGTGCCTGCGCGGTGACGTCACTCCTGTGCGACTGCTGTGCTGAGTGCACAGAGCGCAGGGAGGTAGGACGCCGACCGCAGCACCGGGAGAACGAGGAGAGGGGAGGACGAGCAGCAGTGGAAGGAGGAGAGCGGTGAGGACAGCAGCAGTGGAACAAGGAGACGTCAGGACAGAGCAGCAGTGGAAGGAGGAGAGCGATGAGTACTGGTTTTTTTTTTATATATATATAAGTGAGTACACGGTGGTCAGAGGCCTGGAGTGGGGAGGCTGCATTATACTGTACATGGAGGCCTGGGGTGGGGAGGCTGCATGATACTGTACATGGAGGCCTGGGGTGGGGAGGCTGCATGATACTGTACATGGAGGCCTGGGGAGGCTGGCAGCATTATTATAGATGGAGGCCTGGGGAGGCTGGCAGCATTATTATACATGAGGCCTGGGGAGGCTGGCAGCATTATTATAGATGGAGGCCTGGGGAGGCTGGCAGCATTATTATACATGAGGCCTGGGGAGGCTGGCTACATTATTATACATGGAGGCCTGGGGAGGCTGGCTGCATTATTATACATGGAGGCCTGGGGAGGCTGGCTGCATTATTATACATGGAGGCCTGGGGAGGCTGGCTGCATTATTATACATGGAGGCCTGGGGAGGCTGGCTGCATTATTATACATGGAGGTCTGGGGAGGCTGGCTGCTATATTATACATGGAGGTCTGGGGAGGCTGGCTGCATTATTATACATGGAGGTCTGGGGAGGCTGGCTGCATTATTATACATGGAGGTCTGGGGAGGCTGGCTGCTATATTATACATGGAGGCCCGGGAGGCTGGCTGCTATATTATACATGGAGGCCTGTGGAGGCTGGCTGCTATATTATACATGGAGGCCTGGGAGGCTGGCTGCTATATTATATATGGAGGCCTGGAGAGGTTGGCTGCATTATTATATATGGAGGCCTGGGGAGGCTGGCTGCATTATTATACATGGAGGCCTGGGGAGGCTGGCTGCATTATTATACATGGAGGTCTGGGGAGGCTGGCTGCATTATTATACATGGAGGCCTGGGGAGGCTGGCTGCATTATTATACATGGAGGCCTGGAGAGGTTGGCTGCATTATTATATATGGAGGCCTGGGGAGGCTGGCTGCATTATTATACATGGAGGCCTGGGGAGGCTGGCTGCATTATTATACATGGAGGTCTGGGGAGGCTGGCTGCTATATTATACATGGAGGCCTGGGAGGCTGGCTGCTATATTATACATGGAGGCCTGGGGAGGCTGGCTGCTATATTATACATGGAGGCCTGGGAGGCTGGCTGCTATATTATACATGGAGGCCTGGAGAGGTTGGCTGCATTATTATATATGGAGGCCTGGTGAGGCTGCATAATAAACATGAAGGACACCTTATACATTGAATATAGAGGTGTAATATACATAGAGGTCTATGAGGCTGCATTATACTGGAGGTCTATAGGGCTGCATTAAAATGGAGGTCGGGGGGGGGCTGTATAATACAAAATGAAGGGACACCTTATACATGGAATATAGGGGTGAATTATACATGGAGGAGTATGGGGCTGCATAATACCATCTGAAGTTTTATGGGGTTGTGTTATAATACATATAGGACTATGGGGGCTACATTATAATATATGGAGGACTATGGAGGCTACCTTATACACGGACTATGGAAGTGCATTATAAAACATGGAGGACTATGTGGTGCAGTATAATATATGGAGAACTATGGGGTGAATTTTAATACATGGAGAACTATGGGAAATGCATTATAATTGAAGGGCTACTTTATACATGGAGGATTATGGGGGTGCATTATAATATATGGCGGGCTATGTATCTGCATTCTAATATATGAAGGGTTATGTGGGACCCTTTATACAATTATTTGGAAGGCTATGTGGGGGCTGTTATAGTATTTTGAGAACTTTATACAGGGGGGACAAAGAGACAAGTATGGGATGGAAATGTTTTGTGCTGAGGGAAAAAGGCTCTTTCCCTCAGCAGCCAACTTTCCCATGCTCTGCTGTACATCTCTCAGCACCCAGCTTTCTCATGCTCTGATATAGGAAAGCTGGGTGCTGAGGACAAGATAAATAGCAGAACATAGGAAAGCTGGGTGCTGATAGAGGGATTTCAGGGTGCTGTGGGTGAGAGCCAAGTGTCAGCGTCATTATCCTGTACCCCGAGTGTCAGTGTCATTATCCCCCACCCCAAGTGTCTGTGTATGTGGAGGGGGGGCCCAGGTCTAAACTTTGCACCGGGGCCCATCCAACTCTAGTTACGCCACTGGTCACAAGGGTGTATGGATGAAACAGGGGCTCCTAGGCTGACCCTCAGGCTATGTGCCCACGTGGCGTATTTTCATGCAGTTACGCTGCGATCTGCACCGCAGCGTAACTGCATGTGTCCTGCGTCCCCAGCACAATCTATGAAGATTGTGCCTAATCCATGCCCACGTGGCGTATTAGAACGCAGCGATTCAGCTGCTCCCAAATCGCTGCGTTCTAAGAAGTGACATGCCACTTCTTTCGTGCGCTTTGCATGCAGCCCCCGCTCTGTCTATGGGAGGGGCTGCATTCAGAGCGCATGAAATCGGCAGTCACCAAAGCTTCAGAACGGAGCTTTTCAGCTGCGCTCTGAAGCGCACATGCAGTGACGTTACACTGCTGTGCAGTGCGCACACACGTGGGCACATAGCCTAAGACTGGGGCCCCTGTGCTGCCCCTTATCTCGGAGGTAGATTTAGAAACCTGACACTCAAGATCAATGTGAATACTGGTTTTTATTGTGAAGAACTTGTAGGACCAGCACAAGCACAGATGTTTCGGTCAAAGACCTTCATCAGTGTGCGTGCAGGGGGTCCTCAGAAGGTATAGTAGCGTGGCGAGAGGCGTAGCTGGGTATGACGCTTTCATTTTTAAACAGTTCAGGTAAACAGAAAGCTGCTTTGCGATTGGCCGTTCTGGTAAAATGAAAGCTTTGCACTGATTGCTTGCCATGGGCAACAAAGACAGTTTTGGAGTCAGAAGAGGATATATAAAAGGGACGATATCTAAATCACATATTTGGGAATATACACCTTTACACAGGAACAGTTGAAAATTATATTTATTAATAAAACTGAATAGGGATCCTGGGGAAGAAGCAAGTGGGGTTGTGGGAAATGTAGTTTACTCTGGTCACATAGGCAGCACTGAAGGACCTAAAATACAGAGATGTAGCCAGCTCACCTGCACTTGGACTGCCCCTCCATGAAGCATGGAATACACCCTGTCCGGTGTGAACACTGAAACAAAGGAAAAAGAAAATCCAGCTTCCAAAAGGTTGGATAAAATTTTAGGCTTTATTGCAAACTTACTAGATTAAAATACAATATATGATATCAATCATTGGGGACAGGTGAGTATATTATCCCCTTAACGACAACGGTCAGTAATATTACATCCTAAACTACCATAGTGTAATCTCCACTGGCTGCTGCCGACAGCCAGCAGGGATCCGCGCAAATGTCAGCTGATTTGTACAGCTGACATGTGTGCCTTGCAGGCAGATCCACATTCTGCCCATGCCTGTTAACCCCTTAAATGGCACTGTGAAAATGTCACAGGGCCGTTTAAATGCTGGTCACAGTAAATCTTTACTCTCACACGGCTCCATCACCGTCGCAATGACGTGATCACTGTGAGCGATGGTTGTCATTGTAGCACAAGGTCATGTGATGACTCCTGTGGCTCACATGCCTCACTTCCTGTTTCACCCCATCTATTTCCAACCTGCAAAAACTCGTCCTGCTGACACCCCAATATTGAGCCTCTGCTGCCGTTTTTTACCTGCTGTGCGGTACAAAACTGGTGCTCCTTTTACTGCCCCACATAGTAATGCCGCCACTGTGCCCCCACATGGAAAAATGCCTCCTTTGTGCCCTCTAGATGGTAAAAAAAAGTAATTGTAGAAAATATAAATGCCCTGTGCAAGTGCCCTAGAAAAGTGTCCACATTTTACTCCTAGAAAGTAATAATAATGCCCCATGTGCTCCTCTGACGGTCACAATACCCTGATTGCTCCTATAATAGTAATGGTTCTTAAGTGCCTTCTTAACATTTACTAAATGTCTCCTAAGTCTCCCCATGTACACCTCCCCTATACACAGTATGATGTTCCCATAGCTCCCCTATACACAGTATGATACTTCTACACCTCACCTACACACAGTATGATTGACCCACAGATCCCTTATACAGAGTATGATACCTCTACAGCTCCCCTATACACAATATGATGGACCCACAGCTCCCGCAAAACAATAGCCCACACACTGTATAATGGTCACCACAGTAGCCCACACACTGATTAATTGTCTTCACAGTAGTCCCCACATTGTATAATGGCTTCAATAGTAGCCCCTACCCTGTATGAGAACCCCCATAGTAGTCCCCACAGTATATCACAGCCACCCACATTAGCTTCTACACTCTATAAAGGTCCTTCACACTGTATAATTTCCCCCCATACCAGTGGCATAACTATAGTCCAGTGGACCCTGGTGCAACATATGGATCTGCCCTCCCATTTCAACCCCTTGCATGTTGATGTCAGATGTATGGGACCTTGTAGCTTTCTAAATCCTATAAAGACATACATGTTGCTCCCCCTTTATTATGTGGTTATGTCCCCTATCCTGGTAAATATCTCTCCCATCCTGGGCCCCATACTGGTATATATATGCCCCCTAGCCTGGGCCCTATCCTCAGCATGGGTCCTATCCTGGTATATATATGTCTCCCAGCCTGGGCCCATGCTGATATATATTTGCCCCCCAGCCTGGGCCTCATGCTGGTATTATATCTCTCCCAGCTTGGGTCCATCTGTGGCACCCCTGAGGCTTCAGTCGCCACAGGGTACCGCGCCTCACCAGAGGTGCAGTATTAATCCCGGGTAAAGAGGAGGTCATTGCCGGTAAACCACCACAACCCACCAAAACACATAGTTAGTTGCCCTGTTACCGGGACTGGGTTAGGGTAGGGTCATTTAGGATGGTCACCACACAGTATGGGGCCTCCCACCCACTAGTTTAGCTACCCAGTGGTGGAGCGACTGATCGGGTGAGCAAGACAACACACACACACACTCAGACAGATAGTCAGCAACCGGGAAACAAATGAGACAGAGAAGAATACGGTCACTGAGGGGAGAGCTGCGCCATAGCTCCCTCAGGACTGAGCGCACACAGAACAGGGTGCGGGGCCCTAGGCTGGTGGGCACTGCAAGTCCCACCAGCATTTCAAGTCTTCTGGCCCTCACACAGAGCCAGGGGCAAAGCAGCATATAGAGCCAGGAGTTGTGACCATAAGGCGGCACCAGCAACGGACTCGCGTTGCCTGCTATATGGGACAGGGAAAGAAACCATTCCCAGGACTTGAGTCCCAGCGTAGCTTCCAGCTGCAGGGACTCACACAACACAGTGCAGGGAGGAAGGACTCACTGAAAGAAACACCGGTTCTGACCTCCAAACTATCCGGGATCGGCTGGAGCCCATGACAGCGGCGTCAGGCAGTCCAAAGGTGGTGACATCTCAGTGAGTAAAAGGACTTTGATTGCAACCACTGTGTCATCTGCTCCTTCCTGCACCTGAGTTGCACAGCACAGCAGGAGACTACAACTCCTAACATGCTCTCTGGGGCCTGAGCTCTGCCTGTGGAGAGCTGCACCATCTGAACTTGGTTATCCTCCACCCCAGATAAGACCTCCCGCAGCGGCGGCTCCTATATTAGCCACACACCACAGGTGGTGCCACAAATAACCACTAAATCTCCCTTCCCCATTTTTATTGACACCGCCATGGTCACGGAACCGGGCCAGGCCACTGTGACATCCCAACCCCTATCTTCCACCGGCCCGGCGACGAGTTATCTCCAAGACCCCGGTGGGCCCGTCACATCCAGCTCTTCCCATTTCCTTGGTGCTGTGTTATTAGGGTATTACTTGAGGGGTTCATGTCAGCTGTGAATTGACAGATGGCATCAAGCCCAGGGCTTAGTAATGGGCATCGATCAGACACCCACCTTACTAACCCAGTATTAAAAAAAAAAGACACACAGAAAAAATAATTTATTTAAAAAACATAGCTCATGCAGGGAATAAAATGATTTCTAAAAATTCCAAATTTTCCATGCTAGATAAAAATATATACCGTATATAAAAAAAAAAAAAAGTATGGCAGTTTAGTTACTCTTTTGGTTTACTGTGTTCACCAATATCTCCGAGCCTCTTTTCGACAAGCATATAATGAAATAATATAGAAATGAAGACGAGAGTCATCGGAGAAATCATGTACAAGAACCATATGGAATTAGAAACATAGCTGAATACAAGTGGGAATTCTCGAGAACCCCCAGGATTTGGGATCATTTTCCAGTTCATCTCATAGTGTGACTATAAATCATCAGAGCAGAAGCCAAATAAACCGACTGCAGGGACCGTGCAGATATAAGACTGTGGCTGAGGCTCCTTCACTACCAAGACCGGAGCTCCTAACCCCGACCAGGATCACGTAAAGTATATTAATGTGAGTATTGACCAATGAACGATAGAATGGAAAATCAATTAAAAAAGCTCCAAACTGTACAGTTCAGAGATGGATGAATTTATTCAAGAGGAATTGACTAAGTTTAACAAAAATCCATATTCTCCACAATCTGGATTTTTTGTAATTTTCTCCACATGAATGCCACCTCCAGCCGCCATTTTGCTAAACTGTAAAGGGACGGCAAAAGGTCAATAAAAAAAAAATCATAGTACCTCATCGCTCATCAGTCCTGGCCACCATGCCACCCACCGTCCTGTCTTAGGGTCTCTTCTTTCCGCAGTCTTATGCCAGTATGTTCACCCTAGAATGGGTCTTGCGGCCTTGGAGGTCACAGCGCGTTGTAATCTTATAATGTCACAATGCGGTGACTTCCAAGACCGGCATGCGAAAGAAGAGGTAGTAAAGGTAAAAATGGACAGTGGGTAATGGTGGTGCCAGGACAGGAAAGTGGTGAGGAGAGTTGTCATGGCTCTGATCCGCGGTGCTCCACTATACAACAGAGCATGTGTTCTTTTTAGTATATTTTCCGGTGGACGGGTTGTGCCCGTCCTTGGGTCCTTTGCTGGTTTTGGGAGGGGCTTCTCCACAGACGCCTTGTTCCAAGTGATTGCTCTGCTGTAACGCCTGCCTGGATCAACAGACTCAGGTGGGATGTGGGATGACAGACTAGAGGGAAGCCACTCACCAAGCAGGACCCCCAGAACCCCGAAACCCTTTAACCCCTATACAGGGATTTGGAATTACACAGGGCCCTGGAAATCACTACCTGTGGAAGGCTGCAGTCCGATGAGAGTAGTCGTCAGGCAGGGTCAAACCAGGAATTGCAGAACAGGGACAGAATCGGCAGGCAAGGACGTAATCAGAAAACGTAGCAGAGGTCAAATCCGGATCGGGCAGCGAAATACAAAAACAGCAGGCAGAAGGGTAGTCAGAAAACATGCAGAAGTCAGCACACAGGAATCACAAAACAGAATAGGGTGGACCAGGAGCCAGGAAATCAGAACTATCTCTGGCAGAGGTCAGCAGACAGGAGGGGAACTAAGAAGGGTGTGGTGTCTTTTCATTGGCTGTAGCTGAACGCTGGCAACTTCAGCTGGAAGACACACGCCACCCACAGTCAGCCAGTGGTACTGCAGATCCCAAGATAACCCAGCCCAGTGGATGATAGAAACCTGCGCCCACCGATGCCGCTGGCATCGACTCCTCTCCCATCACCAGCACCATCCACAGCAGGAACACGGCGTCGCCTGGCGATCGCAGCAGAAGTCGCTGTAGCGGACTCCAGTGGTGACGTAACATCCGCTTCATTAGGGAGCAACCTCACCCTGAACGCAATTTCCCAGTGTATTATATTTGACTTCCTGGCTTCTGACCTCTGGCTCGTACCCTGACTTCAGCTCCGTGTTTCCCCTTGGTACCTTATTTGATTGCCTGGCTTCTGACCTCTGACTTGTACCCCAACTATGGCTTTGCTTCTCCCCTGTGTTCCATACATGACCTCCTGGCTCCAGACCTCGCCTTGTTTGACTTCTCCTCCACTAGCTGTATCTAGTGACACCTAGTGGTAGATTGTCACAAGAGTATTGTAGCTTTTTGGAAAGATTTTTGTACGTAGAGAAATCCCAGTGCATAATAAAAGACATTAGATTTGCGGAGAATAATTTTGACACAAATCAAAATATCCTGTAAAATCTTCAGAATTTGGCAAATTCGAATTTTGACATATTCTGACATCTCTAATCCTGTTTGGGTTTTTTAGGTTTTTCCACTTATGGTTCATTTTTTAGGAGTAGGAGCTCTATCAGTACCATCTTTCAAAAATGTATGGAAAGGCCACAAAAACTAAGAGGTCCAATTATTAATTCTTTACTGCACTTTTTTGCCTAATTTGCCTAACCAAATTTAATACTCATGCAAACTTTTCCAATGAGATTGTGGCTAAATTAACAGTTTTGTTTTGTGAAATTAGGAGGGCACTTACTTTACTAGACGTTTTTAAACAAAATTATGATTTTTCAAAAAGTTGAAAAAGGTTCTTAAGTTATCACAAGCCTCATATATGGAAAAAAATATCTTTGTTTCATACTATAACGAAGTTTGATCCTAAAGAAACCTCGTCAAATAAAGGGTACTTATATACAGATTTGGCCCTCACCCGTATTTCGAAAGGCATTTTATTAAAATATTTTTACAATTGAGGTATGAGGCTATTTTTTCTCTTCTTTTTATGTAGAATTTTCCAGCATACATTATTTTTTAGATCTAATTTTTTTTTTTTTTTAAAGTGATGTGACTTGTAATACTACTATTCTGTTTATTAGGTTTATTATTTTTACTTTATGGCGTTCACCTTTTGTGTAAAATATTGTCACATTTTACTTGTTCCATTTACGGATGAAGAAATACAAATATTGTTTTTCTCACATCTTTACAAATTGGCTTTTTTTGCTCCCTATTCATAATGTATTTGTTTTGTTTTTCTCCTTTTTCCCTAATTATCCCTTTTTTTGTTTTTTTCTGTTTTGTTTTTCTCCCATTTTCCATTATTTTCCCTTTTTTTGCCTTGTTTTATTTTGTTTTTCTCCCTTTTAACTTAATTTTCTTTTTTTTTTTTAATTTGCTTTTTTTGATTTGTTCACCACCGCTATCGCCCCTCCTCCAGTAAGATACCACCGGATTATAAGACAGACCCCATTTTGTTTTTCATTTTTTTTTCTCTAAATTTAGGGTGTGTCTTATAACCATTGCAATGCGTCTTATAAAACGAAAAATACGGTACACAGGTTGTATTTTAACCACTTTAATTAAAACATTTTTTATTGTTCCTGGACCCCTTGGGTGTTGGGAGCGCAATTCATTGGTATATTTCTTACATTCTTTATATATTGCCTTTTTTTCTCCTTATTCATAATTAGTCTGTTTTCTCCTTTCAAAGTTTCATTCACTCCACTTATAAGTTCTCACATTGTTATAATTTTGTGCCACATTCGTCTGACGCTGTGCAACATTTTGCTAATTTTAGCAAATAAAGTGAAAAAAAAATTCTCAAAAACTTTGACTTCAAAAATGCTACTGATGCTCCATAAACTACAAAATATTTTGTTGTTTTATTTCTGGCATAATTATGACCCGCAACACAAATCCGTTTTTTTTGTACATGTGCGGTACGTATTTGCACGTACCGGAGACACGGAGACACGGAGACCCATGTTATTCAATGGTAGATGGCACACACACGTAAAATCACACGAAACGTGTGTCCGTGTGGTAAGTACGTGTGTGCACTTTTCTACACGGACGACATGACCATTTTTGGCCGGCAGCACGCAGGCACGGACCCGCTTTAGTCTATGGGTCCGTGCCTGCACGGACCGCACACGGAGTATGTCCGTGTTCAGCACGTATCGGCCGTGTCCGTTTTTCATCACAAAATCTGCAACACTTGTTTCCATCTATCAGGTCAATTGAAAGCAAACAACAACACCAGGATCTCATGATGAATGATTAAAATCGTTAATTGGGTAAGAATGCGGGCCTTTAAAAACGGACAGCACACGGACCGCACACGTACGTATTTTATGTCAATACGGACATTCCACACGCACACACGGCTTGCATACGCCATCACACGGATGCCATACGTACCGGAGAAACGCCCCTAAAAAACGGAACACGGACCTGAAAAACGGACCGTAAGACACGTACGTTTTTTTTGCGGAAGTGTGTTTTAGGCCTGTGGTAGTGTGGAAAGTGGCCCCCTTCATTCTTGACTTGCTTATTATCTACTGTTAAGTCATCATTCACTATCAAGGTGTTTTTACACTGAACTTACATACTATCTACACAAGGACATCTGGTCTGAAGGCTCCATCGAGGAATTGGTAAAGTTGCCTCATCAACCTTTTTTTGAAGTAAAGTACCCTATGGTGCTTTTATGGATACATGTAGTTCGATCTGCTACTCTCTTTGGCCCAAGGTCTGGGCTACTGACCAGTTTCCAAGCACTTTCACAGGGACATACTGTGTCTATCATTGGCTCACATCTCTTTGGTCTAATGACAGAAGGTCCCACTTTAAGATAGAATAGGCCGCTAAGCATCCCTCAAGAAATCTGGTTCTCCGTCCTTGTCTTTATTTTGTGTTTTACCAATCATTGTTTCATTTTTCACCAAAAAATGAAATTAAATGATGTCCCTAGTTGAGTTCCTCCTGGCTCCCACATGCTCATCCCTTCAGAACAATTTTTTTCGAGAACGCATCTCTTCATGGAGTGTTCAGGTAGTGGCAAAGTCATCACCTTTTTTCCTTTTTGGTACTTTTAGATGAGACACATCTCAGACACATGGGCCTGCAAAGTAGAATCTTTGGGTACAAAACTATTTTTTTTCCATGTCCCCATTATTTACTATTGTTATGGAGTATAGACCTTCCACCACAAGACCTCAGTTGATATTATTGTTTGCAGACATAATGTTCCTTATTTTTGGTCTGTTTTGTCTTTCAGGTCTCAAGATCAACTACTGAATTTTTTTCAAGGACAGGGAATGTCATGGCCCACGACTTGGGATTATATTCACTGCGTTATTGCACTTATATTCCTATAGCAGCCTAATTACAATGGTAAGTTTGTCGTGTCTATACCCGTGTAGTCAGGCTCTGACACAGCTAGCACTTTCCTCTTTCTTGTGTCTTGCCTCCTAGTTTTGTAAGTTCACATTTGTCTACTGCCGTCTTCTGTTCAATTCCGGAAAAAGCATCAACTGGGGGAAGGTACTAGTATTTCAGTCTGAACATACATCTCCCCTAGATTCTCCATACTTATCTATTCAGCTGACCTGCCTGACAAAGTTCTTGGTGTAAGGACTATTCCAAGCTAGTTCCCGTTTGACAAAACCACTGCGGTCACTTACATGAACCAACAAGTTAGGATCAACCACTCGGGCAAGCAGAGCTATCTGTATTGCTAACAGAAAGCACAATCCTGAAATTTCAGTACTTTCAATCCTCTTCCAGCAATCCATGGCCTTGGAACCTGATGTGAGTTTTTTCCTACCTGTCCGATTGTCATCTTCTCTTGAGGCGTTGGGAATTCTACCTGGTCCTTGAGCCGTACAGTCATCCTATTTAAGCCTCTGTGTGATTTTTTATCTGCATCTTCTTCCTAGAAGGCATCCTTGATGGCCATAGCTTTTCCTATCTGATGGGTGCCCGGTGATCCTCCAGGCAACGCTTCCTAACATAGAAAATATTTAGACAAGTTCCTAGATATGGTTACAGCTAGACATGAGCAAATCAGACAAACTTTAAATTAATGCAAGAAAAGTGATACCAATGCCATGTATTTTATTAAGTTCTCCTCAAACCTCAAAGCTCAGTAAATATAGGGGGAAAATAGCTCACCTCTCCTCTGCCCAAGCCTGTTGCTCTCTCTAGTTCATTCTTCTGTTCAAACCTTCTGTGGCTTCCTCCGGCTTGGGGGGGAAACTTGAGTGCTGAGTATACTGAAAGTCAATGGGAAACTCAAGTGTTTTTAAACTTCGATGCTCAATCGAGTTACGAGCAGTGGCCAGCAACGTCACTCATCACTAGTCATGACATGGTACCCCATGATATCATGACATTAGTCACCACCAGAGACACCTGAGATGCCGGAGGCAGGGCTGCCACTAGGAATTTCAGGGCCCCTGACTGGCATAATTTTGAGGCCCCCTTGAGACTCCATCCCAGCTCCGCCTCCATCCCTGCTCCGCCTCCACACCTCACACACAAGCCAATAAATGAAGCGTGAAGGGGCCCCCTTTCTGTTGGGGCCCCAGACTAGAGTCCTGTTTGTCCCCCCCTGGTGGTGGCCCTGCCAGAGGAGAAGACAGACTTGAGGAAGTGACAGGGAAGAGTTGAGTATTTAGGGCATTATACCCCGTCCCGACCATTTAGAATCTATGTCAATGATTCACAGGCTCCGCCGCAACCAATCTTTAGGACAATTCGCGACTGACTGATTGTTGATGAACAAGGCAATGACTGCTTTCGCTACTAGACTGGTTATTAAGCATTCACTGTGATTGTATAGTATATACGCACCCAATTCCAACATACAGAATATATATATATATACTTCAGTACAGTCACTGCCAAACCCTGCAATAACTAAGTAAATTAGCTGCCACCAACAATCATTTATACAAGCCAATTAAACACCTGTTCCTGGCAACAACTGACCACATGAGGCTTCAGAGATGCAGTTTACAGAGCAAGAGGAACAAAGCTATTTAATTTAATATATTGAATCCAAAAAAGTAGGCAGTTTATAAAAATATTACAAAGAGTACAAACAATACAGTATATAGAGTTACATAAAAAAGGATAAACATAAGAAAAGTACTAAACCTGTGTCACAGAAATGGCGCAGATTGTAGAGGAGGGAAGCGCTTTGTTAAGAAAATATGGAACAATCCTACAGAGGCAGGTAACTTCCAGCATTAAACAAAGGACTCAACACAAAATCTGTATTTCTTAAAGAACATTGACTTCCACCTACCTCCTCTTGGTGACTTCAGATAGGGCTGGTTATGGAATGTGGCTCTGGTCTCTAGAAAATTATGGCATCCTCAACTTTCAGGATATCTTCGTCCATGCAGGTCCCAAGAGGAAGATTTTAATTCCATATCGTCTACCGTGATTTTACCTTTCCATAGATAGGAAATTATATATATATATATATATATATATATATATGTTACACCTCGTGGCTCTCCTGTGGCAAGGAATGAGACAGTCTCCTTGCCTGCCACGAGTGCTCCTCCTCAGCAGCACCGAAGGTCTGCCAGACTGCGCAGAGTGCAGGAGAAACCTCCTCAGAGAGGCAGCACAAGGGTGACACCTAGTGGTACTCCTGTTGCAAGAAATGAGACGGTCTCCCATTCCTTTCCTGCCGCAGCTCCTCCTGCTCAGCAGCCTCGAAGGTCTGTGAGGTTGCGCAATGTGCAGAGGTTTGCTGCTCAGGGAAGCAGTGAGACTCCCGTTATCTCTACACATTGTGAGACCGAGGATCCCGCCTCTATTTCCCAGAGGCAGGAGGGTGAGCATGTGCTATGCTTGGTGGATCCTGATTCGCCCACTGACGTCACACGGCTTGATGACAAGGCTGGTGACGTGGTGAATCCTGACTGGCCAGGCTGGGATGTCGTGGATCCTGATTGGGTCAAGTCCGTCATCTCCGCCTCGCGCCCGCCCTTGGCTGGAGCTACACCTCCTTAAAAGCTCCTCCTGCCATCATGGCGGCGCGCGACCGTCCTTCTATGTTTGGATGTCTGGCAGCGTGCTGCCACGCCACTGCTCAGGCATTATCTTCCTCTGTGGGCTTGGCCCTTGCTGCTTAGGCAGCCCCTGGTTTGCAGGCCGTGTCCCTGCCTTGCTGCTCCGGCAGTAGCTCCTTCTACAGGCCGTGTTCCTGTCCCAGGTGAGCTCCTCGAGTCTCCACTGGACTCACCTGGTTATTGAAAGCACACGTGCGTGGGCACCTCTGTGCTACCCTCGTGCCATATTCTCGTGACTTCCACTGGCACACGTGCGTGGGCACCTCTGTGCTTCCCCGTGCAACAGGTACACCGAGCCGTGTGATCCCTGCCATACAACCCACACGGGTTAGAGCAGACCGGTGTACATAGATCGTCTGTGACATTCCAGACGATCGCTAGCAGCAACCCGCTCACTCTTCACCCACCATAGCAGCGGTCCCTTACACCGCACAGTGGACCTTGACCGGCGGAAGCTGTCCATTCCCCATCTTGGCACGCTTCCCCGGGTCCCCCTCGTAACATTACGGTCGCGCCAAAGGTCTGGCTATGGCTGAAGAGCAGCAGCAGTTGCTGCGTTATGTGCAGCAGTTGGAATCACGTTTGGCAGCAGTGGAGCAGTCTTCCTCCGACAAGACTGCTCTGACGACAGTCGCCACCCAGGCGGCTACCCAGGCTGTGCTATTGGGCGGAAGGTCTCCTCGCCTTGCGCTTCCAGAGCGCTTTAGCGGGGACAGCTCCGAGTGCCGTGGGTTTATAAACCAAGTTACCACCTACTTAGAGCTGTCCGCGAATCTTTACGCTACCGAGAAGGCGAAGGTAGCCTTCGTCCAGTTCCTGCTCACAGGGAGAGCGCTGAAGTGGTCTACGCCGTTGTGGGAGCGCGGAGATCGGGTGGTGACTAACTTAGCATCTTATCTTGGGGCCATGAGAATGGTGTTCCTCGGGCCTCAAGTCACCCACGACTCCGCGCTGCGCCTCCTACGACTTCGGCAAGGGTCCACTTCAGTCGGGGACTTTGCCGTACACTTTAGGACACTTGCCGCAGAGCTGGACTGGCCCGATAAGGTCCTTGTCCCTGTGTTCTGGGAGGGCCTGGCAGGGTTCGTCAAAGACGCACTGGCCACGCATGAGGTGCCTGCTACTTTAGAGTCCTTGATTGTGGTTGCCTCTCGCATAGACATCCGCCAGGCGGAGCGGAGGCTCGAGGTCTCTTCAGCACCCACGTCCTCACGGCCTAAAAAGCGTCTGGCTCCCGTCTTCCACCAGACAGGTCTCCCAGCCAGCTCTGTAGGAGACTCCGTGGAGTCAATGGAGGTGTCCAAAGCGGTCTCCTCTACCCCAGGTTCTCGGTCTGGTGTCATCTGCTTTTCCTGTGGGCAGAGGGGACACATAGCTACCCGATGTCCCAAACCGTCGGGAAAAGACAGCGTCTAGTTTCCATCAGAGGGGGGTTCCTAGACGCTGCTTCTCCCTCTAGGTTGACTATCAGCGCCCAGTTGCAGTTTGGCACTACTCTCTTCTCTGCTCTGGCCTGCCTGGACTCAGGCGCTGATGGCAATTTCATTTCGACCTCCCTGGCAACCCGATACTCAGTTCCCCTGGTTCTCTTGCCCAAGCCACTCAGGGTTCGGGTAGTCAACGGGTCCCTACTAGTCGATCCCATCACCCAGATCACCATCCCTCTCAGGATGGAAGTATCACCAGGACACCATGAGCAGGTGTCCTTCCTGGTGCTTCCAGGGGGGACGGATGAGATCCTACTGGGCCTCCCCTGGTTGAGACAGCATGCTCCTATACTCAACTGGGCAACAGGGGAGATCTCATCATGGGCAGGATCCTGTAGGGAGCACCTCGTGACTACCGAACCACCCGCTACCATTAGGTCGGTTGGGTCCTCAGGGAATACAGGGGAGCCAGGTTTACCGACACCTTATGAGGCCTACAGGGACGTCTTCTCCAAGAGGGCCGCAGATACCCTTCCTCCCCACCGGCCATACGATTGCCGAATAGACCTGAAGCCAGGCTCCGAGCCCCCTAGGGGCAGAGTGTATCCCCTCTCTGCTCCAGAGACGGAGGCTATGTCCAAATATATTCAGGACAGCCTGGCAAAAGGGTTCATTTGCAAGTCTATTTCACCGGCCGGTGTGGGGTTCTTCTTCGTGCAAAAGAAGGAAGGGGATCTACGCCCCTGTATCGATTACAGGGGATTAAATGCAATCACGATCAAAAACAAATACCCTTTGCCCCTCATTACGGAGTTATTTGATCGATTCCGCGGGGCAAAGATCTTCACGAAGCTGGATCTACGCGGGGCGTATAATCTAGTGCGAGTCCGAGAGGGCGATGAGTGGAAGACCGCCTTCAACACCAGGGACGGTCACTACGAGTATCTCGTAATGCCCTTCGGACTCTGCAATGCCCCCGCCGTATTTCAAGACTTTGTGAATGATGTTTTCCGGGATTTGTATCTTTCCGTGGTTGCATACCTGGATGATATCCTTATCTTCTCCCCCGATCTTGCCACCCATCGGAGGGATGTCATCCGAGTACTTAAGAGGCTCCGCACTCATTCGTTATATGCCAAGCTAGAAAAGTGCATTTTTGAACGTGAATCCTTGCCGTTCCTGGGGTATATCGTGTCCAGTCAGGGGTTAGCAATGGATCCGGGGAAGTTGGAGACAGTGATGAAATGGCCTGAGCCCCGCTCGCTGAAAGCGATCCAGCGATTCTTGGGGTTTATCAATTATTATCGCCAGTTCATTCCCAACTTCTCGACGGTGGCAGCACCCATCATTGCCCTTACCCGCAAGGGCGCTAATCCCAAAGCATGGACACGGGAAACGGTAGAGGCATTTCACACTCTCAAAACTTACTTCTCCAGAGCTCCCATCCTTCATCGTCCAGACATCTCCAAACCCTTTCTACTAGAGGTAGACGCCTCTTCGGTCGGTGTTGGTGCAGTCCTGTACCAGAAAGACGAACGAGGAAGGAAGCATCCATGTTTCTTTTTCTCCAAAACCTTTTCTCCGGCCGAGAGGAACTACTCCATAGGGGATAGGGAGTTACTGGCGATGAAACTAGCATTCCAGGAATGGCGGCATCTCCTGGAGGGTGCGAAGCATCCATTTGAAGTATTTTCCGACCATAAAAATCTCACATACCTCCAGACAGCACAACGCCTGAACCCAAGGCAGGCCCGTTGGTCCTTGTTCTTCTCCCGGTTCCGCTTTATTATCCGCCACCTGGCCGGTGAGAAGAACGTACGGGCCGATGCCTTGTCACGTTGTATGGTTGTGTTGGAGGAGGACGAGGAGGAGCCTCGTCTTATACTACCCCCGGACAGCTTGAGGATGGTCACTCCCACTTCTTTGGACCAGGTGCCACCTGGCAAGACCCTCGTTCCCCCTGAACTACGGAATGAGGTGCTATCGTGGGCCCATGCCTCCAAGGTCGGGGGTCACTTTGGGGTCAAAAGGACCAGAGACCTTGTGACTAGGCACTATTGGTGGCCGAGACTACCCCAGGACATACAGGAGTATGTGGGAGCCTGTATGTCGTGTGCACGGAATAAGCCGTCCCGGCAGAGACCGGCAGGTCTTCTTCACCCACTGCCAGTGCCGGATCGTCCCTGGGAAGTGGTGGGAATGGACTTCCTGGGAGATCTGCCCAAGTCAGCAGGTCACAAGGTCGTATGGGTCATCACGGATCACTTCTCTAAAATGGTCCACTTGGTGCTCTCCCACGACTCCCGACGTCACGTGCTCTCGCCACCTTATTCATTAGGCATGTATTTAGGCTGCATGGCATGCCTGACAAGGTGGTGAGCGACCGGGGTCCCCAGTTCGCGTCTCGCTTCTGGAGAGAGCTCTGTAAGCTCCTGCAGATAGAGCTGAACATCTCCTCCGCATACCATCCCGAAACCAATGGACTGGTAGAGAGGACCAATCAGACCTTGGTAACTTACCTCCGCCATTTTATCTCCGCGCACCACGACAACTGGGCTAACCTCCTTCCTTGGGCCGAATTTGCCATTAATAATTCGGTCCATGAATCCTCTGGTCAGACTCCGTTCCTGCTCAATAACGGACAACATCCCAGAATCCCGGTTCCTATGCCCATAACGTCACCCGATCCTAGAGTGGAGGATTGGGCGACCGAGGCCCGGGAGATCTGGGATAACACCCAAGAGGCCCTTAAGAGGGCTAAAGACCGGATGGTGACAACGGCTGATGAGCGCCGCCGCCCTGCACCATCCTTCGCCCCTGGTGACCTAGTGTGGCTGTCCTCTAAGAATGTTAACCTACGGGTACAGGCAGCCAAGTTCGCCCCTAGGTACCTGGGTCCGTTTAAAGTGCTAGAGCAGGTGAACCCGGTGGCATACCGACTCCAGCTCCCTCCACGCTGGTCTATAGCCAACACCTTTCACGTGTCCCTCCTGAAACCCGTACGACTTAATAAGTTCTCGGGGTCCCTGACGCCTCAAACTGACCCCCCGCCCGACGACTCTGAGGTGGCGAAGCTTGTGGAGACAAAAGTTATACGGGGCAGGAGGTACTACCTTGTGGAGTGGGTCGGCCGTGGTCCGGAGCATAGATCCTGGGAATTGGAGGATCATATCCACGCCCCGGGTTTGATAGCGGCCTTTGAGCATGGGCGGGGGGGGGGCCTAGACGGGGGGGTAATGTTACACCTCGTGGCTCTCCTGTGGCAAGGAATGAGACAGTCTACTTGCCTGCCACGAGTGCTCCTCCTCAGCAGCGCCGAAGGTCTGCCAGACTGCGCAGAGTGCAGGAGAAATCTCCTCAGAGAGGCAGCACAAGGGTGACACCTAGTGGTACTCCTGTTGCAAGAAATGAGACGGTCTCCCATTCCTTTCCTGCCGCAGCTCCTCCTGCTCAGCAGCCTCGAAGGTCTGTGAGGTTGCGCAATGTGCAGAGGTTTGCTGCTCAGGGAAGCAGTGAGACTCCCGTTATCTCTACACATTGTGAGACCGAGGATCCCGCCTCTATTTCCCAGAGGCAGGAGGGTGAGCATGTGCTATGCTTGGTGGATCCTGATTCGCCCACTGACGTCACACGGCTTGATGACAAGGCTGGTGACGTGGTGAATCCTGACTGGCCAGGCTGGGATGTCGTGGATCCTGATTGGGTCAAGTCCGTCATCTCCGCCTCGCGCCCGCCCTTGGCTGGAGCTACACCTCCTTAAAAGCTCCTCCTGCCATCATGGCGGCGCGCGACCGTCCTTCTATGTTTGGATGTCTGGCAGCGTGCTGCCACGCCACTGCTCAGGCATTATCTTCCTCTGTGGGCTTGGCCCTTGCTGCTTAGGCAGCCCCTGGTTTGCAGGCCGTGTCCCTGCCTTGCTGCTCCGGCAGTAGCTCCTTCTACAGGCCGTGTTCCTGTCCCAGGTGAGCTCCTCGAGTCTCCACTGGACTCACCTGGTTATTGAAAGCACACGTGCGTGGGCACCTCTGTGCTACCCTCGTGCCATATTCTCGTGACTTCCACTGGCACACGTGCGTGGGCACCTCTGTGCTTCCCCGTGCAACAGGTACACCGAGCCGTGTGATCCCTGCCATACAACCCACACGGGTTAGAGCAGACCGGTGTACATAGATCGTCTGTGACATTCCAGACGATCGCTAGCAGCAACCCGCTCACTCTTCACCCACCATAGCAGCGGTCCCTTACACCGCACAGTGGACCTTGACCGGCGGAAGCTGTCCATTCCCCATCTTGGCACGCTTCCCCGGGTCCCCCTCGTAACATATATATATATATATATATATATATATATATATATATATATATATACACAGTGCCTACAAGTAGTATTCAACCCCCTGCAGATTTAGCAGGTTTACACATTCGGAATTAACTTGGCATTGTGGCATTTGGACTGTAGATCAGCCTGGAAGTGTGAAATGCAGCAAAAAAGAATGTTGTTTTTTTTTTGTTTTTTTTTTTAAATTGTGAAAAGTTTATTCAGAGGGTCATTTATTATTCAACCCCTCAAACCACAAGAATTCTGTTTGGTTTCCCTAAAGTATTAAGAAGTACTTCAGGCACAAAGAACAATGAGCTTCACATGTTTGGATTAATGATCTCTTTTTCCAGCCTTTTCTGACTAATTAAGACCCTCCCCAAACTTGTGAACAGGACTCATACTTGGTCAACATGGGAAAGACAAAGGAGCATTCCAAGGCCATCAGAGACAAGATCGTGGAGGGTCACAAGGCTGGTAAGGGGTACAAAACCCTTTCCAAGGAGTTGGGCCTATCTGTCTCCACTGTTGGGAGCATCATCCGGAAGTGGAAGGCTTATGGAACTACTGTTAGCCTTCCACGGCCTGGACAGCCTTTGAAAGTTTCCACCCGTGCCGAGGCCAGGCTTGTCCGAAGAGTCAAGGCTAACCCAAGGACAACAAGGAAGGAGCTCCGAGAAGATCTCATGGCAGTGGGGACATTGGTTTCAGTCAATACCATAAGTAACGTACTCCACCGCAATGGTCTCCGTTCCAGACGAGCCCGTAAGGTACCTTTAGTTTCAAAGCGTCATGTCAAGGCTTGTCTACAGTTTGCTCATGATCACTTGGAGGACTCTGAGACAGACTGGTTCAAGGTTCTCTGGTCTGATGAGACCAAGATCGAGATCTTTGGTGCCAACCACATACGTGACGTTTGGAGACTGGATGGCACTGCATACGACCCCAAGAATACCATCCCTACAGTCAAGCATGGTGGTGGCAGCATCATGCTGAGGGGCTGTTTCTCAGCCAAGGGGCCTGGCCATCTGGTCCGCATCCATGGGAAGATGGATAGCACGGCCTACCTGGAGATTTTGGCCAAGAACCTCCGCTCCTCCATCAAGGATCTTAAGATGGGTCGTCATTTCATCTTCCAACAAGACAACGACCCAAAGCACACAGCCAAGAAAACCAAGGCCTGGTTCAAGAGGGAAAAATCAAGGTGTTGCAGTGGCCTAGTCAGTCTCCTGACCTTAACCCAATTGAAAACTTGTGGAAGGAGCTCAAGATTAAAGTCCACATGAGACACCCAAAGAACATAGATAACTTGGAGAAGATCTGCATGGAGGAGTGGGCCAAGATAACTCGAGAGACCTGTGCCGGCCTGATCAGGTCTCATAAAAGACGATTATTAGCTGTAATTGCAAACAAGGGTTATTCCACAAAATATTAAACCTAGGGGTTGAATAATAATTGACCCACACTTTTATGTTGAAAATTTATTAAAATTTAACTGAGCAACAAAACTTGTTGGTTTGTAAGATTTATGCATCTGTTAATAAATCCTGCTCTTGTTTGAAGTTTGCAGGCTCTAACTTATTTGCATCTTATCAAACCTGCTAAATCTGCAGGGGGTTGAACACTACTTGTAGGCACTGTATGTATATATATATATATATATATATATATATATATATATAGTACAGACCAAAAGTTTGGACGCACCTCATTCAAAGAGTTTTCTTTATTTTCCTGACTCTGATAATTGTACACTCACATTGAAGGCATCAAAACTCTGAATTAGCACATGTGGAATGAAATACTTAACAAAAAAGTGTGAAACAACTGAAAATATGTCTTATATTCTAGGTTCTTCACAGTAGCCACCTTTTGCTTTCATTACTGCTTTGCACACTCTTGGCATTCTCTTGATGAGCTTCAAGAGGTAGTCACCGGAAATGATTTTCATTTCACAGGTGTGCCCTGTCAGGTTTAATAAGTGGGATTCTTGCCTAATAAATGAGGTTGGGACCATCAGTTGTGTTGTGCAGAAGTCTGGTGAATACACAGCTGATATTACTACTGAATAGACTGTTAGAATTTGTATTATGGCAAGAAAAAAGCAGCTAAGTAAAGAAAAACGAGTGGCCATCATTACTTTAAGAAATGAAGGTCAGTCAGTCCGAAAAATTGGGAAAACTTTGAAAGTGTCCCCAAGTGCAGTGGCAAAAACCATCAAACGCTACAAAGAAACTGGCTCACATGAGGACCGCCCCAGGAAAGGAAGACCAAGAGTCACGCCTGCTGCGGAGGATAAGTTTATCCGAGACACCAGCCTCAGAAATCGCAGGTTAACAGCAGCTCAGATTAGAGACCAGGTCAATGCCACACAGAGTTCTAGCAGCAGACACATCTCTAGAACAACTGTTAAGAGGAGACTTTGTGCAGCAGCCTTCATGGTAAAATAGCTGCTAGGAAACCACTGCTAAGGACAGGCAACAAGCAGAAGAGACTTGTTTGGGCTAAAGAACACAAGGATTGGACATTAGACCAGTGGAAATCTGTGCTTTGGTCTGATGAGTCCAAATTTGAGTTCTTTGGATCCAACCACCGTGTCTTTGTGCGATGCAGAAAAGGTGAACGGATGGACTCTACATGCCTGGTTCCCACCGTGAAGCATGGAGGAGGAGGTGTGATGATGTGGGGGTGCTTTGCTGGTGACTCTGTTGGGGATTTATTCAAAATTGAAGGCATACTGAACCAGCATGACTACCACAGCATCTTGCAGTGGCATGCTATTCCATCCGGATTGCGTTTAGTTGGACCATCATTTATTTTTCAACAGGACAATGACCCAAACACACCTCCAGGCTGTGTAAGGGCTATTTGACTAAGAAGGAGAGTGATGGGGTGCTACGCCAGATGACCTGGCCTCCACAGTCACCAGACCTGAACCCAATCGAGATGGTTTGGGGTGAGCTGGACCGCAGAGCGAAGGCAAAAGGGCCAACAAGTGCTAAGCATCTCTGGGAACTCCTTCAAGACTGTTGGAAAACTATTTCCGGTGACTACCTCTAGAAGCTCATCAAGAGAATGCCAAGAGTGTGCAAAGCAGTAATCAAAGCAAAAGGTGGCTACTTTGAAGAACCTAGAATATAAGACATAGTATCAGTTGTTTCACACTTTTTTTGTTAAGTATTTCATTCCTCATGTGTTAATTCATAGTTTTGATACCTTCAATGTGAATCTACAATTTTCAGAGTCATGAAAATAAAGAAAACTCTTTGAATGAGAAGGTGTGTCCAAAATTTTGGTCTGTACTGTATATATTGTCATCCATCTGCCTAATTTTAATTTGGGGCTGATGAGCAGGTATATAAGAACATGTATATTATTCCACTTAGGATCATGATGATGAAAATGTCTCCCATACCTGTACGATCTACGCTTTCATCAAAAATCCAAATATTCATAGCTGAAAAAATGTTGCCTATCCATCTACTATCAGTCCCTGAAGATAGGAAGAGCTACTCTTGTGGTGATAGAAGTGTTGCTTCTCAAGCTCTGGTATATATAGAGCCCAGATCTTGTGTCTGTCTTCCAGCAGATATTTCAGTTCAATTACCTGTTCACACTAGGCGGTCCTAGCTGCACAGGGCCCCAATGCTAGCTCTTTATTTTCTTCATTTTAAAATTGTGAGCCATGTTTTAACAGATTGGTCCTCCTTTACTATTACATTATGACACCTATATATCCTTGATGCTTATCAGATACATTATATTTTTTTAATTATCTCCCACCAGAACTGCTTTTGGACCTCCCATGATCTCTTTAGTCCCCCAAAGACAAAAATGACAAAACTGGAAATTTTGCTACATTTTTGTTTGCTTTTTTTCCTTGGTTTATACCTATCCAAGGTTGTTCCCAGCCTTCGGTCCTGCGTTGGTGCTGGGAGGAGTCTGTTCACAGGGGCCTTGTTTCAGGTGATTGCTCTGATTTATTAGGGAGCAACCTCACCCAGAACACTGCCAGTCGTAGTTCCTGTTCTGCAGTAAGTGCTTCTGGCTCCCATAGTGTACAAAAAAAAACAAAAAACTGAGCTGTAACAAAAAATCAGTTACCATGCAACATTACAAGCTTGTAAATGGCAGCCTCTAGAGAGGAAAAAAAAAACAAAGAGAAAAATTGTATTTAAAATACACTGAATAATAATAACTAAAAGGCAAGTGCTTTATAACAGGGTACTTAGTATATACATTTTTGCAAAAAAGTAAGAAGCTATCCCACCTCGTCAAGGTGTACCCATCTGGGACGGTCCCTAACCAACTGAAGTTAAAAACATTTTCTATACCTGACTTATGTCATGTCAAAACAGTACACCTTGACGAGGTGGGATGGCTTCTTACTTTTTTTGCAAAAATGTATATACTAAGTACCCTGTTATTAAGCACTTGCATTCTATTTATTATTATTCAGGGTATTTTTCATACAATTTTTCTCTTTGTTTTTTTTCCTGTCTAGAGGCTGCCATTTACAAGCTTGTAATGTTGCATGGTTACTTATTTTTTGTTACAGCTCAGTTTTTTGTTTGTTCTCGTGCTTTAGTGCGTTAGGGGTGCAGCCCTCCCTTTACTGAGGCTGAACTACTAATTTGCTTCCCACTGCGCTGTGTATTTAATCTGGAACTCAGCTGACCACTTGCTACTATTCACATTGGAGTTTTGACATGACACAAGTCAGGTACAGAAAATATTTTTAACTTCAGTTGGTTAGGGGCCGTCCCAGATGGGTACACCTTGACGAGGTGGGATGGCTTCTTACTTTTTTGCTAAATGTATTTACTAAGTACCCTGTTATTAAGCACTTGCATTTTATTTATTATTATTCAGGGTATTTTTCATGCAATTTTTTCTCTTTGTTTTTTTCCCATAGTGTACAGTTCAGATCTTGTCTCTTGACCCTGAACCTTAGCTACCCTTCTCTGCCTATTCCCCTGACTTAGATGTTACCTCTTGGCCCCTGACCTCTGGCTCATACCCCGACCTCGGCTCTGCTCTCTCCCTGTATTCCATATGTGACCTTCTGGCTCCTGACCTCCAGCTAGTACCCTGACCTTGGCTCTGCTTTCTCCCTGTGTTCCTTACATTACCTCCTGGCTCCTGACCCCCGGCTTGTTTGACTTCTCATCTATTCACTACTTACGAGTTGTATCTTGGGACACATAGTGATTGAGCATCACAACTTCTAGGTTTTCCTTTTTGCCTTTTGTAGCTACTTCAGTAACGTCAACTGCTAGTGTATAAATTGGTTAGGTCAGATTCTATAGGAAGTGTGTAGCCTACGTAGGAAGAGTTAACTAGTTTAGCTGTAGGCTATCCTACATCTGTGTTCCGCAGTGATTTTAGCAAGACAGGGGTTGTACAAATGAGTAACAAAAAAAATCTTTTCTCCCTCTTTCTCCACATACATTACACTCCCAAAAGACGAGGACATCCCATCTCCAATATGGTGAACTCATCCGTGCTCCAAGACAACACAACCCTCACGACGACCATCAAGAGTAAACTCTTCCAGGTCATACAATGGATCTTCATTTCCTCAATCATCATCGGCTTCATTTTTTTCCTTTGCTTTATTACTTTAGTCTTTAATATTTTTCTCAAGACTCCGACTCTACGGGAGAACGCTCGATATATCCTCTTTGTCTTCTTGCTCCTCAATGACACATTATATCTTTTTCTTGGCTTCTATTTAATGTTGGCATCTATAAATTTATTGCACGTTCCTTTGTCACTGTGTTACATTTTATACACCTTCTCATCGGGCGCATTCAAAATCACCCCGTGTAACCTGGCGGCCATGGCTGTGGAACAATATATTGCTATATGTCACCCACTGAGATACATGGAACTCTGCACACCCCAAAGAGCTAAAGCCGTATTCACCATGATATGTTCCCTTGTGATAATCCAATATGTGGCTGAATTCTGTGTCATGGCCTCATCAATGACAAATATATTCAATCTTTACGTTATATGCCGGGTCGAAAACTTGACAGTTAACGCAATTCAGAAAACCATACAGACCATTAGCTTCATTCTGTGCTTCATCACGATTGGAGTGGTCATCATCTTCACATATGTCAAGGTCATGCTGGTGGCCACAAGAGTATGTCCTGAGTCTTCTTCTGCCTCTAAAGCCGGGAGGACTGTTATGATCCACGCCTTTCAGATACTATTGTGCACCAGTCCCTTATTGACCACACTTACACAAGCCTATACTTCAAAATGGCCGGACTTCTTGCCAACAATACATTTCTTTGTGTTCACGTGTTTACCCAGGTTCCTTAACCCCATAATCTATGGAATCAGAGATGAACTCCTGATGCAATACATAAAGAAGTCTTTATCCAGATACCTTTGTTAGATAATGAGGACCAAAAACTTGTACATTCATATTCTAGTTGTTAAGGTCAAAAAGTTTTTGAGGACTTATATTGACTTTGATTGCATTGATTAGACACACAAAAAATAAAATAGTGATGCCGAAATATCTAAATCCCTTAAATGATTGTCTTAAGGGTACTTTACACGCTGCGATATCGGTACCGATATCGCTAGCGAGCATACCTGCCCCCGTCGGTTGTGCGACACGGGCAAATCGCTGCCCGTGGTGCACAACACCTGTCACACGCACTTATCTTCCCTGTGACGTCGCTGTGGCCGTCGATCCGTCTCCTTTCTAAAGGGGCGGTTCGTGCGGCGTCACACGGCAGCCGTCCAATAGCAGAGGAGGGGCGAAGATGAGCGGCTGGAACATGGCGCCCACCTACCTCCTTCCTCATTGCCGGTGGACGCAGGTAAGGAGATGTTAGTCGTTCCTGCGGTGTCACACATAGCGATGTCTGCTGCTGCAGGAACAACGAACAACATCGTACCTGCAGCAGCAACGATATTTGGAAAAGGAGTGACGTGTCAACGAGCAACGATTTTTCACATTTTTGCGCTCGTTGATCATCGCTCCTTGGTGTTACACGCTGCGATGTCGCTAACGGCGCCGGATGTGCGTCACTAACGACGTGACCCCCGACGATATATCGTTAGCGATGTCGCAGCGTGTAAAGCACCCTTTATACAAATGTGTCCTGATCCTGAATTTAGTTTAGGACTCCTATTTCTCACAAAGCAAATGTCTTACAATATTTTGACATCCTAGCAAAACAACACAGCCACTAAATAGCGATACATAAACACATGTAGCATAGACATCTCCCAACAGAGTATCACAAAATTATTACTCATCACGGCTGGTCATCTTGAACCACTTATTTTGGACAATGTTGAGCAAAGGCATGGGACACATCTATATTAACGTGCTCTGTCTGCATGGCCAACTAGGGCATATGAATGTCATATTTGGGTCTTCAACTTACAGTATTACATAGTGTGCATAAAATGCCATATTCTGTGCCTTTAAGTATAAAAGAATGTAGTGGTCCTTGATTGCAGAGTGTTTCCCTCTAAGAAAAGTAGTGGTCCTTGATTGCAGAGTGTTTCCCTCTAATAAAAGTAGTGGTCCTTGACTGCAGAGTGTTTCCCTCTAAGAAAAGTAGTGGTCCTTGATTGCAGAGTGTTTCCCACTAAGAAAAGTAGTGGTCCTTGATTGCAGAGTGTTTCCCACTAAGAAAAGTAGAGGTCCTTGATTGTAGCGTGGTTTCCCTCTCAGACATATAGTGGTCCTTGATTGCAGAGTGTTTACCTCTCAGACATATAGTGGTCCTTGATTACAGAGTGTTCCCTCTAAGAAAAGTAGTGGTCCTTGATTGCAGAGTGTTTCCCTCTAAGAAAAGTAGTGGTCCTTGATTGCAGAGTGTTTGCCTCTAAGAAAAGTAGTGGTCCTTGATTGCAGAGTGTTTCCCTCTAAGAAAAGTAGTGGTCCTTGACTGCAGAGTGTTTCCCTCTAAGAAAAGTAGTGGTCCTTGATTGCAGAGTGTTTCCCACTAAGAAAAGTAGTGGTCCTTGATTGTAGCGTGGTTTCCCTCTCAGACATATAGTGGTCCTTGATTGCAGAGTGTTTCCCTCTCAGACATATAGTGGTCCTTGATTGCAGAGTGTTTCCCTCTCAGACATATAGTGGTCCTTGATTGCAGAGTGTTTCCCTCTCAGACATATAGTGGTCCTTGATTACAGAGTGTTCCCTCTAAGAAAAGTAGTGGTCCTTGATTGCAGAGTGTTTGCCTCTAAGAAAAGTAGTGGTCCTTGATTTCAAAGTGTTTCCAGACATATAGTGGTACTCGATTGCAGAGTGTTTCCCACTAAGAAAAGTAGTGGTTCGTGATTGTAGACTGGCTTCCCATTCAGGGATGTAGTGGATTTTGATTGTAAAGTGGTTTCTCACTTAGGGGCACTTTGCACACTGCGACATCGCAGGTGCGATGTCGGTGGGGTCAAATTGAAAATGACGCACTTCCGGCATCGCATGCGACATCGCAGTGTGTAAAGGCTGGATGATACGATTAACGAGCGCAAAAGCGTCGTAATCGTATCATCGGTACAGCGTCGGCGTAATCCATAATTACGCTGATGCAATGGTCCGATGTTGTTCCTCGCTCCTGCGGCAGCACACATCGCTGTGTGTGAAGTCGCAGGAGCGAGGAACGTCTCCTACCGGCCTCACTGCGGCTTCCGTAGGATATGCGGAAGGAAGGAGGTGGGCAGGATGTTTACATCCTGCTCATCTCCGCCCCTCCGC
Source organism: Anomaloglossus baeobatrachus (assembly GCF_048569485.1). Classification (NCBI taxonomy): domain Eukaryota; kingdom Metazoa; phylum Chordata; class Amphibia; order Anura; family Aromobatidae; genus Anomaloglossus; species Anomaloglossus baeobatrachus. The sequence continues at coordinate 786,551,560 of NC_134354.1, read as the reverse complement.
TCTGATTGGCCGCCTGCCGTGTGACGTCGCAGTGACGCCGCACGACCCGCCCCCTTAACAAGGAGGCGGGTCGCCGGCCACAGGGACGTCGCACGGCAGGTGAGTGTGTGTGTGAAGCTGGCGTAGCGATAACTTTCGCTACGCCAGCTATCACCACATATTGCTGCTGCGACGGGGGCGGGGACTATCGCACTCGGCATCGCAGCATTGGGCTGCGATGTCGCAGTGTGCAAAGCCCGCCTTAGTGTTGTAGTGGTCCCTGATTGTTGAATATTTTCCCACTCAGGAATGTAGTGGTCTGTGATTGTAGAATAGTTTCCTACTCAGGGATGTAGACGTCCTTGATTGTAAAGTGGTTTCACACTTAGGCGGGCTTTGCACGTTGCGACATCGCAAGCCGATGCTGCGATGTCGCACGCGATAGTCCCCGCCCCCGTCGCAGATACGATATCGTGTGATAGCTGGCGTAGTGAAAATTATCGCTACGCCAGCTTCTCATGCACTCACCTGCCCTGCGACCGTCGCTCTGGCCGGCGACCCGCCTCCTTCCTAAGGGGGCGGGTCGTGCGGCGTCATAGCGACGTCACACGGCAGGCGGCCAATAGCGGCGGAGGGGTGGAGATGAGCAGGATGTAAACATCCCGCCCACCTCCTTCCTTCCGTAGAGCCGCCGGCGGCAGGTAAGGTGAAGTTTCTCGCTCCTGCGGCGTAATACACAGCGATGTGTGCTGCCGCAGGAACGAGGAACAGCATCGTACCATCGCTGCAGCAAAATTATGGAAAAGTCGGAGCTTGCAACGATGATACGATAACGACGCTTTTGCGCTCGTTTATCGTATCATCTAGGATTTACACACTACGACATCGCAAGTGACGCCGGATGTGCGTCACTTTTGATTTGACCCCACCGACATCGCACCTGTGATGTCATAGTGTGCAAAGCCGGCCTTAGGGTTGTATTGGTTCTTAAAAGGTAGAGTGTTTTCCTCTCAGACATGTAGTGGTCCTTGATTGCAGAGTGTTTCCCTCTCAGACATGTAGTGGTCCTTGATTTCAGTGTTTCCCTCTCAGACATGTAGTGGTCCTTGATTGCAGAGTGTTTCCCTCTCAGACATGTAGCGGTCCTTGATTGTAGAGTGTTTCCCTCTAAAACAAGTAGTGCTTTCCTCTTGAAAAAGTAGTGGTTCTTGATTGCAGAGTGTTTCTCTCTCAGAAATGTGGTATCACACAGTTTTGCACAACCTTCACCGACTGTCATGGCGGCATTGGAGTCTGTTCAGATTGCAGATTCTGACACTCCGCCCGATGGTTTCTCCAGTGTCTGAAATCAAGACAGGCAGACTCGGGCATCAAACTGCTGTGTTCTGATTCATAGTCAGGCTAGCAAAAGTTAATCTATGCTAGTCTGCTTGTTTCTTTAATCACATGATGTGGGGAGGCCTATCACATCTGCTCCCCTCCTATTTATGCTGGTGGAATCATTCTACCCATGCCAGCTATAGTTTATTCTCTATTGGTCTGTGAGGCGTGGTGTCCCAGACTCTCTCTGGTCAAAGTTGTGTCAGGCCTCTTTCACACGTACGTGCCTGGCAGTTTTCTCACGTACCGGAGACACGTATACACGTAGACCTAGGTATTCCTATGGTTTTGGACACACATAAGTATTTGCGCACAGAACGTGTGTCCGTTCCGTACTTACGTGTGTCCATGTGTTTCTCACACCGACATGTCCGTTTTCTCTCCGGCATCACGGGCGTCACACGGAACGCAAACGTGTCACACGTAACACATACGGACCACACGGATGTGTTCCGTGTGACACACACCGGAGAGAAGACATGTGTCTGTGAGAAAAAAAACTTTACTCACCTTCTCCAGACCTGCAGTCTCTGCCGCTGCTGTCACTTGCTGCCGACTACTGCTCATTATGCTAATTGAATATTCACTTCACTGCGGCCGGAAGCAGCAGCAGCGGGGAGTCGGCAGGACCGGAGACCGAAGATCAGCACCACGGACAGCGAAGCCAGGGACAGGTGAGTAGAAAGTTATCACGGATAACACACGGAGAACACACGTAGCCCATAAACACGGCTCACGGAGGACAAAACGCACCTCTGACACGTCCGTGAAAAATGTGCGTGGTTTTTCACGAACGTGTGAAAGAGGACTTAAGTGGTGTTTTTTGCTTGGTGTAGTTGTGGAGTGTACCTTGGTTGTTTTGTACTTCCTTACTGCTCTTGTTTTGAATTTCTTATCATTTTTCCCTTTGTGTCTGCGTGCTCTATGACAGAGTTTTATATTTTTACCCTTGTCTGTCTTTATCTTTGGGTTCACCACACTCCTCTCCCATCCCTTCCTAGGAGGAGGGGGAAGAGGAATTAGATCCGGACTGGTCAGGAGCAGATCCGGGAAGGAGACTCGGGCATCTCCACCATTAGGAGAATCTCTGAGGTTTGGGATAGTGTTGGGTCCTCTAGCTTGAGGGACAGCTTAGAAGCCCCAGTTCCCCACTATCCCAAAGTCATTGTGACATGTAGTGGTTCTTGATTGTAGAGTAGTTTTCCACTCAGGGATGTAGTGGTCTTTGATTTTAAAGTGTTTCCTACTCAGGGATGTAGTGGTCCATGATCTTAGAGTGGCTTCCCACTCACGGATGTAGGGGTCCATGACTGTAGAGTGGCTTCCCACTCAGGGATGTAGTGGTCAATGATCATAGAGTGGCTTCCCACTCAGAGATGTAGTGGTCCATGATCGTAGAGTGGCTTCCCACTCAGGGATGTAGTGGTCCATGATCGTAGAGTGGCTTCCCACTCAGGGATGTAGTGGTCAATGATCGTAGAGTGGCTTCCCACTCAGAGATGTAGTGGTCCATGATCGTAGAGTGGCTTCCCACTCAGGGATGTAGTGGTCCATGATCGTAGAGTGGCTTCCCACTCAGGGATGTAGTGGTCAATGATCGTAGAGTGGCTTCCCACTCAGAGATGTAGTGGTCCATGATCGTAGAGTGGCTTCCCACTCAGGGATGTAGTGGTCAATGATCGTAGAGTGGCTTCCCACTCAGAGATGTAGTGGTCCATGATCGTAGGATGGCTTCCCACTCAGGGATGTAGTGGTCCATGATCGTAGAGTGGCTTCCCACTCAGGGATGTAGTGGTCCATGATTGTAGAGTGGCTTCCCACTCAGGGATGTAGTGGTCCATGATTGTAGAGTGGCTTCCCACTCAGGGATGTAGGGGTACATGACTGTAGAGTGGCTTCCCACTCAGGGATGTAGTCGTCCATGATCGTAGAGTGGCTTCCCACTCCGAGATATAGTGGTCTTTGATTATAGAGTGTTTCCCTCTCGGGAACGTAGTGGTTCTTGAGAGCAGAGTGGTTTACGAGGGATGGCAGGAGGAGTGAAGACACCTAGATGATAGCTCTACAACTTCACTCATGGAAATGTAGTGAAGTTTGAGGTTACACACTCTAACATGAAGCATCAAACTTGATGGTTGTGAAAGTCTAACAAGAGGCAACAAGATGACTTGTACAGAAGTAAAAAATTGCTGTTGTCACTGGTGGGTTTACTAACGTGACAGTTTTCTGAAGCTAAAGACGATCTGCTGGCAACTTTAAAGAAAAGCTTTTACAAGAAATGGGTCCAAGAACGTCATATGCCGGTTCGTAGCTTTCTACCAGACTTTGCCATCACGGACAGTCCGAACATTGATGAAGAACAGGATTGATGCCCCTCTTCTTCCTTCTCTCCCCTTGCTTTGTCTATTCTTTAATAAATCTTTGGGCCTTTGATTACTCTTCCTTTTCTCATTTTCTTACACAAATATCACCTGTTACTTTTATGAGGGTTTCATGGGAAATTTAAAACAAATTGCATAAACTGTGATACAAAAGTATTGCACAAGGGAACGAGAGATCATAGGTTCACGTTCCCTGGGAAGACTAAAAGAAAAATGTTGAAAAAGGGTTAAAAATATTTTTTTTAAAAAAATCATTTAAAAAAAAAGCCTAAAACATAAACAGATTTGATTTTGCATCTGAAATGCTAAAATATCACATTATTTATCCCGCACGGGGAATGCTGTAATGAAAAAATTTGAATTGCCATTTTTCAGTCAAAATAATGAATTAAAAGCAATCGAAGTCCTCCGTACCTCAGAATCGTGTTGATAAAAAAATATAACTCAGCTCACAAAAAGCTTCATGGATGGAAAAATACAAAAAAGTGATGGGTCTAGAATATGTGAAAAGAAATAAAAAACATTGTTTTATAATTTTTATTTTTTTTTAAAGTGGTAACACAAGAAATAAATGTTTGATATCAGTGTAATTGTACTGACCAGCAGAATAAAGAAAACATCATTTTTATTACATGGTAAATAAAGTAAAAAACTAACCCTGAGCAACAATTGTGAAATTGCCCACTTCATACACAGCAGGTGCCGACTGTATTGTACAGCTGACACCAGCCGGGAACTGTCCGGATCAAAGAGTTCTGATTGCAGCAATTCAATCCCTAAAGCAGGTTTTACACGCTGCGACAGCGCTCGCCGATGCTAGCGATGCCGAGCGCGATAGCACCCGCCCCGTCGTATGGCCGATATGTGTTGATCGCTGCCGTAGCGAACATTATCGCTACGGCAGCGTCATACGCACTTACCTGCCCTGCGACGTCGCTGTGACCGGCGATCCGCCTCCTTTCTAAGGGGGCGGTTCGTTCAGCGACGTCACAGCAGCGTCGCTGAACCGCCGCCCAATAAAAAAGGAGGGGAGGAGATGAGCGGCCGGAACCTCCCGGCCACCTCCTTCCTTCCTCCTTTTACGGTGGATGCAGGTAAGGAGATGTTTGTCGTTCCAGCAGCGTCACACACAGCTGTCGCGGGCGGAGGAGGGGGCGCTGCGCTCTCCCACTGCTCGGGTCCGGCTGCTGCTGCCGCTGCTCTGTGGTGGCTCGAGCGGCGGGCCGGATCCCGGGGACTCGAGCGGCGCTCCTCGCTCGTGAGTGAAAAGGGGATTTGATTGGATGGTGGGGATTTGGTGATTGTCCGTGACGCCACCCACGGTTGTGGTGAAGTTGGTGACACCACCGCTGCTCTGGACGGGGATCCCGGGAGCGATGACAGGGAGCAGCTTTGTTGTTAGTTCTCCCCTCCGTGGGTAGGGGGTTGGTTGTCCCGGGGCCCGGTGATGGGGTAGGGATGGATGGCAGGCGGGTTACGGGGCCTGGTGGGGTGCAGGGTCGCGGGGGCAGCACTGTGCTGCACGGCACGGTGGTACTCACTCAGCCAATGATGAGGACACAGTTCTCGGTAAAACACACGGCTGGATGGACGGGTCCCACAGACGGCTGCGGTGTTGTTTCTCCCGGCAGCTTGATGGTGACTGCCTTTCCCTGCACCTATGTACTGTAAACGGTTCCAATGGGTTCCCACCGGTAACCCACTCCCCAGCTTGGATGTGGGCCGGAGGAGCCCCTTTTGCCCGCAGGCTCTGGCCCTAGGAACGGTAGCCTTGGCGGTGGCTGTGTTTCCCTCTCACGGTTGGACTGTTGCCTTCTGTCGGGACTTGGCTGCTGGGAAACCCAGGAGGTTCCCTTCGCTGACGGATTTGGCAAATTCACGGTGACTCCAAGCCTTGCCGGGGTCCGTAAGCCCCTGCCAGATGGTGCTGACTTCTCTTTGTGTACCGGTCCGGTACCGCAGGGCCACTGCCCGTCCACGGTCGTTACGGTAAACTCAGATAGGCCACTCCTGCAGACGGTCACCACCGTCTGCGAACCAGGCTGATCTGTCCGGGCCACACACCCGGACCAACTTCAGTCTCCTCTAGTACTCCTTTCCTTCCTTCCACTTTCACCTCAAAACTGATCTGTCTGCTTTTCCCGCCTCCACGACTGTGAACTCCTCGGTGGGCGGGGCCACCTGGTGTGGACATCAGCCCCTGGAGGAAGGCAACAAGGGTTTTTGTCTGACTTTGGTGTGCCTGACCGGGAGTGTGGGGTGTGTGGGTGTTGTTGTCTGTGGCCCCTGGCTTTTCCAGGGTGCCACACAGCGATGTGTGCTGCCTCAGGAACGACAAACAACATCGTACCGTTGCTGCAGCGATATTATGGAAATGAGCTACGTGACAACGAGCTACGATATCGCACGTATTTGGGCTCGTTGATCGTCGCTCATTTGCGTCACACGCTGCGATGCCACTACCGGTGCCGGATGTGCATCACTACCGACGTGACCCCGACGATATATCGGTAGCGATGTCGCAGCGTGTAAAGCACCCTTTAGATGCTGTGGTCACAACTGTAGGTTTTAGCTATCCATATACTAGCTGTAGTACCCAGCATTGCCCGGGATAGTAACTAAGTGTCTCTGCCTGTCTTTCTTCCACTCTCCCTTTCTGTCTTTCTCTGTTTCTCTCCCTGTCTGTCTCTTTCTCTGTCTGTTTCTCTCTCTGTCTCTCCCTGTCTGCCTCTCTCTCTATGTCTCTGTCTGTCTTTCTCTATCTCTGTCTTTTTCTGTCTCTGTCTGTCTTTATCTCTCTGTCTTTCTCTATGTCTCTGTCTGTATCTCTGTGTTTCTCTCTCTGTCTGTTTCACTGTCTCTCTCTGTCTCTCTCTGTCTCTTTCTCTGTCTGTCTCTGTCTCTCCCTGTCTGTCTCTTTCTCTGTCTGTTTCTCTCTCTGTCTCTCCCTGTCTGCCTCTCTCTATGTCTCTGTCTGTCTTTCTCTATCTCTGTCTTTTTCTATGTCTCTGTCTGTCTTTATCTCTCTGTCTTTCTCTATGTCTCTGTCTGTATCTCTGTGTTTCTCTCTCTGTCTGTTTCACTGTCTCTCTCTGTCTCTCTCTGTCTCTTTCTCTGTCTGTCTCTGTCTCTCTCTGTCTGTCTCTTTCTCTGTCTCTCAATCTGCCTCTCTCTCTCTTTGTATCTGTCTCTCTCTGTCTCTGTCTGTCTCTCTCGTTATCCGTCTCTTTGTCTGTCTCTGTCTGTCTCTTTCTCTATCTGCCTCTCTCTCTCTCTGTATCTCTCTCTGTCTCTCTCTGTCTGTCTCTCTCGTTATCCGTCTCTGTCTGTCTGTCTCTCTCTGTCTCTTTCTCTGTCTTTCTCTATCTGCCTCTATCTCTGTCTCGCTCTGTCTCTCTTTTTGTCTTTCACCCTCTGTCTGTCACTCTCGTTATCCATCTCTGTCTGTCTCTCTAGTTATCTGTCTCTCTGTCTGTTTCTTTCTCTGTCTCTATCTGCCTCTCTCTGTCTGTCTCTCTTTCTGTCTTTCTCTGTCTGTCTCTCTCGTCATCCGTCTCTCTGTCTCTTTCTCTCGCTATCTGCCTCTCTGTCTGTCTCTCTTTCTCTCTCTGTCTATCTCTCTCGTCATTTGTTTCTCTGTCTGTCTGTCTGTGTCTCTTTCTCTGTCTCTCTCTATCTGCCTCTTTCTCTGTCTCTCTCTTTCTGTCTCTCTCTTTTTCTGTCTCTATCTCTGTCTCTCTTGTTATCCGTCTCTGTCTGTGTGTGTTTCTCTCTCTGTGTCTGTCTCTCTCTGTCCGTGTCTCTCCCTCTCTCTCTCTGTCTCTCTCCCTATCTCTCTGTCTCTCTCTCTGTCCGTCTCTCTGTCCGTCTCTCTGTCCGTCTCTCTGTCCGTCTTTCTCTCTCTCTCTCTGTCTCTCTCCCTATCTCTCTGTCTCTCTCTGTCTCTCTTCCTCTCTCTATCTCTCTGTCTCTTGTCTCGGTCTCTCACTGTCTCTCTCTCTCTCTTTCTTGTCTCTGTGTCTCTCTGTCTGCTTCCCTGGAGTGATTATTTTTTTTGTATGTCTGAAATTCTTCTAACATTTTCATGAACCATACAACTTTGTGCACTAAATATTTGCAAAATAAAACAAAAATTAAGGCCCCATTTATCACGTTTTATTTGTTGTTATTTTTAGTCTTATTTATTGTGGGGGTCTTTGTTGTTTTTGTTTTGTTTTTTTCTTCAAAAGTCAATAATAGATTTTACTTTTGTTTTTATATAATTTCACTCAAAAAAAATTCTGACATACAAAAGAATATCTCTGTTGAGAGAATAGTTTACGTTTGCGCTAAAATTTGGTGACTTTTTTAAAAAAAAATCGCATTAAAAAAAATCGATCCAAAACCTACGGAAAAGCCACTAAACAACTAAAGACAAGTTTAAAAAATGTGAAATTGCTTTGATAAATTTGTTGTAAAAATCAAAAAGTAAGTAACAGAGTTATAAAAAAAAATCAAAAATGCACTGGAGAATCGGGGCAATGTTTGATTTTTCATTAAATTTGTGAACCGACGTGGACCATTTTGAAGACATTGGAGCAAAAAAGTCAATGAAGACAGGAAAGAAAAGTGACTTAAAAGACCCAAATGATTAATTTTGCCCCTATTTTCCACCATGTTACTATCACGGGGTATGAAATCACTGCACATGGGCTTCTAGGCTAGCCCTCAGACTAGAGACCCTGCGCTGTCCCTTATCTCAGAAGTAGGCTTGATGGTAGCGAGGTCTGAAGCCCCAGCGTGACCCAGACTCCTGTTCAAGCCCTTGGGGAGGGCTGGAAAAAACAATAACTGAACCTCATGAAAACAACATGGACAAGAGAGAACGAAAACTTGTACACAAGCACTCAAACACAAAGGAGAGAATATAGGTGTACAGAGGGAATAAAGAAAATAGGAAGGAAGTATACACACAACATGGGAACTTCCACACCAGGCAAAATAGCTACTTCAGGTCATCAAGAAGTGGATCCCCACAAAGACTAGAATCGCTGGAGCTATGCTGAAGCTATAATCGGCTCAGAGAAACAGACTCCCATACTTTAAATTGGAAGGAGATGGCGATGGGTGGTAATCAGTAACCTGAGCTTTCAGGAACCACACACCAATCCACAGGAATAAACTTCTGGAGGACTGGGGAGAAAATAAAAATGAATCAGCTGACGCCTGGCTCAAGCTGAGCAACTAGGAGACATCCGGTTTCCTGTCAGACTCTATAATGTGAATGGAGTCTGATGCCATCGTGGCCCTCGGCGAGTGTGGAGCCAAATACTGTATGACAGTTACTCTAAAACCTAAGCACAGAGATGGTGGCCACATGGGCTATCACTATACGATGGCCCCCAGTATATGAGGAGAGCACAAGGACCAATGACTATTCCGCTCTACCCCAAGAAGTTAGGACAAATCACAACTTACTCAGCTTCAGACGCACCCTAAAGACGCATCTTTTTAGGGCGGCCTATCACACTCCCTAATCAGATTCAATTCACATAGCCCCTCTACAACTTCTCACAACATAACTCCACATCAAACTCCATGGCACCCAAAGGCATCTCAAGGCTCGGGCCCACTGGTCCAGGAAACCACTATCTAGCCCCATTTACGTGAGATGGCTGGATTGTCATTGTAAATAAGCACTTGAACCTTGCCTCTTCCCCCCATCTCATTGTAGATTGTAAGTATGGAGACACGGGGCTCAGTGGGTGCTCTCGTCCACTAAAACCCGCCGCCTTTAGAAAGACAGCGTAGCTCAGGGCTCATCCCAACTGAACGCCGGCCTCCTTAACCGTGGGCATAACACTACTCAGACAACACAGGGTGAGGGAACCACAATAATTAGACTTTATTGGATCCCCAAACAATTAACGGCACATAACACATAACCAGCAAAACACAAATGTAACAGGCAACAGAGTCTCACCCTTCCGCTGGCTCACCAAGGATTTAGAATGTCCATGCCTGACAGGTTCCAGGGCTATTTACTCCAATCCAGCAGCAACCCGCTTTCGGCGGGCACCCACCGTGACTGGAATAACACCAGATTTAGGAAGCTGTCTGAGGTCTGCAAAGTCTGTAGCAGGTGACTGAACTGTCCCAACCTGAGTGTTCTCCTTAGATAGTCCTGGTATGATGATACAATCCTGGCAGCCGGAGTCGAAATCCCTAGGCTGTGGATATGGTCTCCAACCGGAACCGGAGTCCCTAGATTGAAGCCATAAGATATCCTGATCCTCTAGTCAGCTCCTAAGAGCTTAGACTGGATCCATCAGCATCCATCAACAACCACCTGGTGGCTTAAAGAAATCCCTTTTATAGCCACAGCCTTCCACTTGGATACACTGCGTCCTCATCGATTGGTTGGACAAGATCGCCTCTCCTATTGGATGAATCTCAAGCTGCATGGACAATGTTCATCCAAATGATGTCTACAGAAAGACTGAGGGTATACATGTAGTCTGGAAGTCACCGACTAGACAATGGCTACTAAGGTAATTACATTAGCAATACACAACTACAATACAATGATTACTGGAAGAGTCTGGAGAAACAATACATCTGGCTTTCAGTGGCCAACACAATTACATGACTCAACAAGAGTCTTGTAAAAACAATGAGGGACTTATCCCCCGTCTATAAACAATCATCCTGTCTGGCTGAATGTTAAGAAACTTTAACCCATGAGAGTCCATGTCGTCACAGTAAGCTCTCACGAGCAGGGTTGTGTTTTTTCTTTTTTTTCCCCTCTAAATATTGTATTTCTATAACTGTTACTTGTTTGTATATGATCCTCCCGAATTGTAAAGGGCTGCGGAATATGTTGGCGCTATAGAAATAAAGATTATTATTATTATTATTATTCCTGATCCACAGAAGTATTTGGCTACTGTAAACCCTCACATTAAAATCCTTACGTCTTGGCTTGAACTTTAGTTTCATTTGATAGAACTTCTTTGGCTCCAATTATCTCAAAAAGTTACTTGTTTTCCATTATAGAAAAATTGTAATTTTTGAGTTGCCCCATATTTTTATTTTTAAATGAGGAGGATTTATATGGGATTATGTAATACTACATAGATATTATCCAGGCAGACAACCAGCAGAATACACAAGAGGGACGTGATTATCTCCAAGCACTCAGGTATAACACAATGAGCCTGATGAAACCTGGGAGAATCCGGCACACCGGGGATAAGCGTTAGCCCTTCGGAATAATTAACAGCCATGAAATTCTGGAAAGTCATCTGTCAAAGGGTTAAGATTGATTTTACTTCAGAGACTCGGAAACCATAATATACCCATATCTGGTCTTTATGAAGTCTCTGCCACTCACCCGGGGAACGGACACTTCACTGGACCAGAACTGGTGTGAGTATGTGATGTCTCCATCTTCACCATACAACACAAGAACTAGACAAAAATATAGATAGAAATATATGATGGAAATATTAAGGAATTTAAAAATTGGGGAATGTTCTCTTTTTTTACAAATATTGTCTCGAAAACACAATTTTATGAATTTAACCCGATTTTTCAGCTCATCCATTTGTCCCCAGTGTTGATGGGAGTACTCTTTAAATAAATTTGGGAGTGAACGTCCATTAGGGTCAATAAGATGATGGAGTAAAATGGGTGGGGAAAAACAATGCAAAAGTAAAATAATTAAATATAATAATTAAAAAGAACAGGGTTTCTTCGAGATGAGAGAATCGATTTCCAGGGTCTAGAGTTCATTTCAGTTGTCCATGGCTGCCGGGCAGGATTAAAGTAGTGAATCGAATAGTAGGATCCTGATCTTCTACTGCCGGATGGGAGCCCTGCAAAACGCTTCCCACCTGCCGGCTTCCCCAGCCCCTCTACTGACTAGGAGGTCAATCTCACTGTCATGTTTGCTTCACGCCACAATGATGTCGTCATATTGGACCTACTGGTCAAATTAGGAGTTAGGGAATCGATTTCCTAATCTCTAAGGTCATCATAACTTGTAGGACATGGACCTCAATACATCTCCATCATAGGTCACCAACTATGAAAGATATTTAATAATATTGGGGGTTTTTTTGGACGCCCCGTGGGTCCAACGTCACCACTTGCACCCACTATCATTACTTATCATTATGGTGAACTAACTGGGCTGTATCTTCTCTATACTATAGCGGGTTGATCATAAAAGTGCAGCCTCGTCTGCTGCTGGTGGAATAGCTCATACATGGGGTAATATGGAGTCAGGAATTAGGTTGACCACTGCTGGTACAGCACCAACATAATCTATGGAGATGTTCATACACTATATCCGACTTCTACAGTTCTAAACAGGATTCACAAGACAGATAAGGTTGACACAACAGTAACTTAACATTAGGTATTTATTTTACACAAACAGAGGCCGTAATGAGAGTTACATCAGAACCCGCTAGGCTACAAGTCCAAATTAGTGTGTGACTTCCCTCACTTAGCAAGCTGACTGCCTTTGCCCCCAGTGGTGCAGCCTCATTCCCCACTAAGTACCATATTCCTGAACAAGCAGAAATGGCTCACAAGGATGGTCCTCAACAACTGCTAAATCGACTCGTGGGTCTGTTTAGGAATCTTCCTCTGGAATGGGTCACTGTCTTCGGTGCTTGACCATTGTCGCTTGGTCCTCCTCTGAGATGAGTCACAGTGTACAATGCTGGGCCAGCGATGCTTGGTCCTCTGGTGCCGGTTACGATCTTCAGTGCTTGACGTCGGTGCTTGATCTTTTTCTTTAGTCACTCTCAAGGTACAATCTTCCGTCACAGACGTTAGGCTGTAAGCCTGCTCTGCTGCACACAAAACTGCTCTTTTCCAAGTCAAGGCACTGACTTCTCTCATTCATGTATAATAACTGCTTCATAAATTTCACTTGACCCGGCGTCTCTTCAACTCTTTGACTTTGAGGAAACAAACACTTTGTTCTTTAGTTCATGTCTGTCTTCTATGGCCAGCAGATGGCGATGTTCTCCTGCAGACACTGTAAGAAGTTCAACTGAATGCGTTTTCTACTTCTCCCACTTCCAAACATTCCTCCTCTGTTTAAACTCACCAGTCCTCAGGTGAGAAGGGTCACTCTGAATCTTGATATTCTTCGGAGGTGTACCCAATGTGGCCAGCAGCTGTGCATATTCTTGCATCTTCTGCACTATACGCTGCCAGATGAAGTAATCTTCTGCGTACCTCGTGGGTGGGACAACAGCATGGACATGCTCAGTTCTGCAAGACCCTTCTTGGAGTGACTCCTTCAGCACACTTTGAACTTCGGAAGTTTCACTGGTGGGTTCAGTCTCCGACCCATTTTCTGGTCTGTCAAGGGGCAGAGGCACTATTTCTCTGGGCTCATCCTAAAGTGGTGATGGTATTTCTCATGGCACTGCAGCTACCACCCACCATTAATCCTCAGTATCCACACATCTTCTTGGTGCAGCATTTTTCTGCTCCTTTGCAAGTTCAGTCACCCTTTTCTCTTCAAATATTTAAAAAAAACTGACCCTCACATCCTACAAGTGTGAATAGGTCAGGGGTGGGGAACCTTTTTTCTGCCGGGGGCCATTTGGAAATTTCTACAAACCTTCGGGGGCCGCATGTCAAACAATTAACTCACCTCTACACCCCTATTGTGGTGGGTGGAGATGCTTCTCTTTGGTGTGGCTGTGATGCTCGGTGATATTGATCCATGTTACTTCTCACAACTGCTTTTCCAGGTTTGTCTCGGTCTGGAGCGCAGTCAACAGATTGTTAAATCATATAAATCACAGGAGGGGTTGGGGGATAGACACAAAGCGGCAGGAGGCTCCCTGCACCGCGGGGGAGGCCCGAGGCTCCCTGCACCGCGGGGGAGGCCCGAGGCTCCCTGCACCACGGGGGAGGCCCGAGGCTCCCTGCACCGCGGGGGAGGCCCGAGGCTCCCTGCAGAGTGGGAGGCAGGAGGGCTCAGTGCATTGCGGGAGGCAGGAGGCTCCCAGCAGTGGGAGGCATCTACAAAAGGGAGGCCAGTAAACCTGATGCTTTCTCTTCTTCTATGGGACGCGAGCGCAGCGCATTTCACACTTACCCCAACCACAAAGTACGTCCTCAGCAGGCTCGCACAGGCCAGCAGGCTGAGGACCTAATGAAATGTACGCCACACATGGTGATTTAAAGGGCCAGCAGCCAAGACCGCAGCTGCCGCCTGAGTATTGCAGTTTCCAGGAATTTGCCCAGGGGCCGCATAAAAAGTAATCGGGGGCCGCATACGGCCCACGGGTCGGAGGTTCCCCACCCCTGGAATAGGTGCTAGCTGAAAAAAACATAGTAAATATAAGATGCATACAGCTGCACACTAAAAAGACAACAATGTATAAAGGAACTCTGGTATTGCATTACTGCTATATGAAAAAATTATATTTTTAGTTTATGAATTGGCCAATGCATGAAAGCCCAGAAATCAATGGCAAGGTATATCTCAATAATCCGGGTACCTAACTTAAATGCCACTATCTAGGTTAAAAACATCCATGTCTGGGCAGCTAGACTAAAAAATCTAACTTGAAATGCCACTATTTGGACTAACCTCCATGTCTGGGCAGCTAGGACTCCTGGTATAAGGATTGTGAACACAGCCTGGTTTATAGGGTGGAGTGCTCAGTCAGAAAGAGCACTCCGCCCTATAAACCAGGCTGTGTTCATGTTTTTAACCTAGATAGTGGCATTTAAGTTAGGGACCCGGAATATTGAGATTTACCTTGCCGTTGGTTTCCGGGCTTACATGCATTGGCCAATTCATAAACTAAAAATCTCATTTTTTCATATAGCAGTAATGCAGTACCAGAGTTCCCTTATACATTGTTGGCATTGTAGTGTGCAGCTGTATGCATCTTATAGTTACTATGTTTTTTCAGCTGGCACCTATTCACATTTGTAGGATGTGCGAGTCAGTTTATTTGAAATATCTGTAGTCAGTCTCTTTCTGACTGAGCACTCCGCCCTATAAACCAGGCTGTGTTCATAATCCTTATACCAGGAGTGCTAGCTGCCCAAACATGGAGGTTAGTCCAGATAGTGGCATTTCAAGTTTGATTTTTAGTCTAGCTGCCCAGACATGGATGTTTTTAACCTAGATAGTGGCATTTAAATTAGGTACCCGGATTATTGAGATTTACCTTGCCGTTGGTTTCTGGGCTTACATGCATTGGCCAATTCATAAACTAAAAATCTCATTTTTTCATATAGCAGTAATGCAGTACCAGAGTTCCCTTATACATTGTTGGCATTTTAGTGTGCAGCTTTATGCATCTTGTATTTACCCTCTTCTCTTCAGACACACAGGGACATAGCATGTTGTAATGTAGTACTCTTCCCAGTGCCTCTTCCTCTCATTTAGGTCATTCAGGCCATTCAGATTGTCTCATTCAGATCATCTTTGAGTGTTAGCAGGCTCCATTCTCTGAGGGTGGTAGGGCATTGTACAGGACTTCTCGATGCTGTAGCATCGTTGTACCTCTTCCATGACTCTCCCCTGGAAGCATGCCCCCTATCAGAGTGGATGTTCTTCAGGCTCCCACACACACGGATGAAATCTCGGCACATGACTTGGGCCGCTGAGTCAGCTGGCAGGACTGCAAACTTTGTGAAGTGGTCTGTCATCACAAGTCAATATTTGCAACCGTTATGAGATGGGCTGATCATGAGATAGTCTACCATTAGCACTTCTAGTGGTTCAGAGGTCTTTATCACTTGAGTGCGCGCTCTGGAGGCTTAGTCACCTCACACTGCTGTCACTTTCGAAAGACGTCTTCCACCACTTGACATAGTTGAGGCCAATACACAAGCCGCTACAACCACTGGAAGGTCCATCCTGTCAAAAGTGTGTGCATCTTTCATGAGCCTCCTTTGCTAGGCTCAACAGCATCGCTTCTGGAATCACTATTTGACGCGTAGTCTCAAATTCTCTAGGCAACTTCATCCACCTGGATAACAGGCAATTCTGCATACAGAGCCGCTCCCACTGGAATAGTATCAGTAAGGCATTGATCAACAGGAGTTCCCTTTCTTCTCTGCTAGGCTTCTAGCCTAGGATTATCCATCAATTTTCACAGCTCTGGATTGGACTGTTGCAATTGTACCCATTCCGCTTTTAGGCGCCCCAGCAATCGGTTTAGTCAGTATTCTTCTGACTCTTGAGAGGCTACAAGAGCTGTTGTAAGGCATCGAAAGTCCGGGGCCTAATCTCGCTCCAACTCTTCATCCACATCCTGGGACAGTCACTCATGAGTCACTCTGGGTAGTGCTTTCGCAAGCGTATTCTCAGCCGCAGACCAGTAAGAGATTTTATACTGCTAATTGGACATCATTGCAACCTCTCTGAGTCTTGTAGGGATGAACGGACTGGCATTGGCAATCACCCATTCATGTCCCTCATGGACCTAGGCCAGAACCGTTCCAAGACCATAGAGACTCCCATTTGTGTTTAACAAAAAAGGTTGAGCGAAGTCAGCATAGCCCAGGATAGCGTATTAGAAAAATATATATATGCACACATATATATGAGAATCGGGTTTTAGCCGCGCCAAGAAACCAAAAAAGGCTTTGCTATGAATGTGATGAACCCCCGCATTTCCACTTCTAATTTTATTGCTTTCCATAGTGTAATAATAATATTCAGATCATAATGTTTTATATAGTTTTTATTCATAAGTTTATCCCAGCGCGTTTCTATGCATTACAGGCATAGTTTTTATTCCTTTTCAAAAAAAATTTTATATATCGTATACTTTTATACAATCCACCATATTGTTATGTGAGACATTTCCTTTTTCACAGTGTAGGTATCCCGGGTAGAGAATTTTTGTTTTATATGTTTTTAAATTCTCCTGCACCATTTTTCACACTCAGAATATCGACTGTGCCCCCCTTTTTTAGGATGTTGTACATTCACATATGTACCTTCTTTAGGTTCCCACGGTTTGAACTTATTTCACCTTTTTCCATAGAGAATCGGTGCAGTGTTTTGAAGCTGGCCTCCTCTCTCCTCTAAACACACGGTCTCTTACTTTTTCAGCAAATAGTCTTTAGGCTGATAACACAAGTTAATTGCACTATTTCCCTTATCATTCTTCTTCACTATAGCACCTATAGTAATTCCTCAAACCCATTTCCCTCTATAACCAGATAATCTTAAGGCTATGTGTCCACGGTAGAATGTACCTGCGGATTCTTCTGCATGAAAATCCGCGACAAATCCGCACCCGCGGATTTACCGCGGATTTACCACGGATTTGCCGCGGATTTTGATGCGGATTTTTTTTTTTTTCTTCCCCATTCTATACCCAAAATCCGCACCAAAATCCGCAAGAATAATTGACATGCTGCAGATTTTTCCGGATCAAAATCCGCGGCAAATCCGCCGCGGAAAAATCCGCAGCATGGACACAGCATTTCCAAAATGCCATTGAAATGCCTTGGAAGTGCCGCTGCTGCAGATTTTCAGAAAATCCGCGGTAAATCCGCGGCAAATCCGCGGCAAAATTCGTGCAAAATCCGCAGCGTGGAAGGCTATGTGCCCACGCTGCGGATTTACCGCGGATTTTGCCGCAGATTTGCCGCGGATTTACCGAAAATCTGCAGCAGCGGCACTTCCAAGGCATTTCAATGGCATTTTGGAAATGCTGTGTCCATGCTGCGGATTTTTCCGCTGCGGATTTGCCGCGGATTTTGATGCGGAAAAATCTGCAGCATGTCAATTATTTGTTGCGGATTTTGGTGCGGATTTTGGGTATAGAATGGGGGGAAAAAAAAAAAAAAATCCACATCAAAATCCGCGGTAAATCCGCGGGTGCGGATTTGCCGCGAAAGTCGCGGATTTTCATGCAGAAAAATCCGCAGGTACATTCTACCGTGGACACATAGCCTTAGAGTAACGGAGTTTTACTAACCCCCTGTATACAACTCAGTGTTCAAAATTCTTGAGTTCGAGAATCACATGTAATATACACATCTATTATATTGACACGCTTTAAACAACTATTTAGTCCACTCATTTATGTGTATTGGGCGATAATAATCTTTCAACCTCACATTCACATTTTATTTTATTTCTTTTATTTCATTTATTTTATTTCATTTATTTCATTATTTTATTTCATTTCTTAGTGTAGCAGTAAGTACTCTGTCTTTGTATTTATGAACACAAATGGAGCCTGTCCTTTCCTCAGGCTCTGTTACTTTGAGTCACTTTCACCGTGCCTTCACGCATGCGTACTTCTTCAGTTCCCACGGTCTGAACTTGTTTCACCTTTGTTCCCATTGAGAACTTGCTCTGCGTCTTCGCGCAAGCGCACTTCACGTACACTATCCCCTGCTTTCTAGGAATTCTTTCAACACTTGGAGCATCTAAATTTCAAACGTATTGCACACCCTTTTACAGAATCAGTGAACCCAAAAACATTTATATATACTCTTTTCCCCACTAGGAGATTCATTCATCTGCTTCCCTTTACAGTCAGCTTTAGCGTCATGGATGTCCACTAATCACTTAGTGTTCAACTGAGTGATCTAAAACTTTTGAGTTCGATAATCGGTGTAAGCACATGCACCTGTCATCATATGGACGCGCTCTGAAAAACCAAACAGTACATTTTTTATGTATATATTTTTATTGTTTAATGGTTTCCCAACTTTATTCCATGCAACTTACATATATTTTATTCATTATATATATATTTTCTTTTAATGCTCGATATATGCTCTGTGTTCAGCAGTTAATACTCCTCCTTTGCATTTTTTCACGTGCCTATGAGTCACTCCGTTACCATGAGAGCATTGACGTCATAGCTGGTAGCATGGCGATATGAACTCCTCTATAAGTAACTGATCTGTGTACTATGCATGTATTTCTCTTTTCCCTGAAGAAGGAGACGGCTTATGTCTCTGAAACGCGTTGGTGCTGCAATAAAAAGAGATTTTAATTCAACATACATTCCGACAACAGTGGCTTCTTAGCGCGGCTAAAACCCGATTCTCATATATATGTGTGCATATATATATTTTTCTAATACGCTTCCCCGGGGCCGCTGCTTGAACCATGCGGACACTCATATGCTTTAAAAGGGGTTGTGACTGGCACAACCGCTCCAGGTGAGTGTATCTTTTTACATATATATACGGTTAATACCGGGTAAAACCCTATTTGCGCCTTTGTTTCCCCCCTTCCAGCAGTAGCCCAGGATAGCAGCATTTGTCAATGTGAGCTTCAGTGCCATGACGGCCTCTTTTTGTCTTGGCCCCCACTGGATCAGCCGATTCTTAGGACTTCCTGCTGTTCCCCTCAATAACTCATGCAATGGTGCTGAAATGTTTGCAAAGTTCTTAATGAAGCATCTATAGTACCTCAACAAGCCTAGGAATGCGCTTAGGTTTCTCGACGTTGCAGGCATAGACCACTTTTACAAAGCGGTGACCTTCTCTTTGGCCAGGTATACACCTTCGCTGTAGACTGTATTCTCCAGGTACTCTATTTCCTTCTGGAACAGATGACACTTTCAAGGCTTTACCTTCAGCCCATGTTTCTGAAGCCGCTCTAGCACCTGCCCAAGGCTAGCAAGGTGCTCCTCAAACGTGGTGAAGTAAAACATGATGTACTTGAGGTATATTAGCCTCAAAGTTCAAGTTTCAAGTCTCTAAAACCATTTTCCATCAATGTTGAAACATTCTGGGGCAGTTACTTCATGGCATCTAACCATACCCGCCACAGTCGGAGCCTCGTGCTCTCGTATTCTAGCTTCAGCTCTGTCCTCAAGGAAGTTCATATTGTGATTATATAGCAGTTGTTCTTTCAGGGCCTGTCACAAATAAGGGTCTCTCAGGCCCACAATCAGTTGGTTTCTTAATAGATCATCCTGGAAGCCTAGTCTCCTATGTTCGCCTTCAGTCTTCATGTTAATGTGAGCTGTCACTTCTTCCAGAGCATTAACATATTGGGTGACTGTCTCTCCCTCTCTCTGAACCTGATGAATGAGGTGGATGTGCAAATGACCTATGTCAGTTGTTTCACCATGCATATCCTCTAAGATCAGAATCACCTAATCTACCATATCATGGTCCGCTCTGTCTGTCAGGCCTCTCCTTCTAAGGTCAGCAGGGCCATCTTCGCCTGTAAAGCAGGTATCATGGGGTACATAACATGCTTTTCAGCTGTTCTACCCAGTCTCGTAATGCCAAGTTGTCCCCCGTAAATTTTGGTAGGCTGCTAAGGAGAGATGAGCGAACTTATGAAAGTTCGGTTTGGAAGGTTCAACCGGACTTTAGATAAAGTTTACTTGGGACCTGGACTGGACCTGAACCTAAATGGAAGTTGCTAATTGGGCAGCTTGGATCTCTGCCCACATGCAGCGAGCCATAAACAAAACACTTCCGGGGCAGGTGGGAGGGATTTTTCCAATTTTTTTAGTTTGGTGCACACTAAAACCAATCATGGTGCTGTTACCCCCCCCCCCCCCTCCCAGTGTGAGCCATTCAAACACTGCTAGTGGCTCGCACTGGACTGAGCACGAGCGTACCCGAGCACAGCGATGCTCACACTAGTGGTTTACATAAGTAAATCACCCAAACTTCGAACTCAAATTCTTGGGGGTTTTTGTAAAGTCTGACTTTGGCATGAACACCGAACCTTGGGGTCGCTCATCTCTACTGCTAAGTTTAGAACCCTGGGGAATGCGGCCCCTGGTGGACCCAATCATTGACTGGGCCGCCATATCTGAGTTTGAATGTTGCATCCTGCCAACTACGCCAAGTGTAAAACAGGATTTGTGTTTGCTAAGGCTAGGTTCACACTTCCGTTAAATTGTATCAGTCACAATCCGCTGCTCTGGTAAACAACGGAATCCGTTTAGTGGATTCCGTTGTTCCCATAGACTTCTATGAGCGGCGGATTGTGACTGATGATGCTGCGTTGCACCCGCCGCCCGACTGATCGCGGGGCGGAAGGAACGCAGCCTGTAACGTTTTTTGAGCAGCGCAATCCGTAGGATTTTGCTGCGCATGCTCTCTCTGGCTCCCTGCACCCGTAACCAGGATACACATCGGGTAACCAAGCAATGCGCTTTGGTTAGTTACCCGATATTTACACTGGTTACGTGTGCAGGGAGCCAGCGCTAAGTGGTGTACACTGGTAACCAGTGTAACTATCGGGTAACCAAGCAAAAAGTGCTTTGCTTTTAGTTACTTGATATTTACCCTGGATACATGTGCAGGGAGGCCGACACTTCCCCGCACGGCTCCGCCCCCTCCTGCACTCGGCATGCACACACACACACACACACACACACTCACTCACTCACCTGTCCCCAGCCCTGCAGTCCCCGCGGCACTGACGTCCTCCGCTCCATGGCCCCACTCGGCTCCACCCACCCAGAACTCCGCCCCCCTCGTGTTCCGCCCCCCGCACACAACGGAGTCCGACAATGAATTCTGTTCTTTGTCATCCGTTGTACACAGTAATAACTAAACAAAGGGTATTTATTTTGCACAAACAGAGGGATAGTGCCTGAAGTACAGTACAAGGGAAAGGCACAGGTGCTGGCAAAAAAACATATTACAAAGAGAAATTCAGCACTACAGATATACAGAGGATGAACACAATGTTATTTACACGATATTACGTCACCACTAAATAACAGTCACCACCAACGTTATCCTAACCCTTATTCCCTCTATCAGGGGAGCGTCAGTGTCACTGCACCTTCCGTCACTGTCAGTAATTGTCTAAAGTATACTAAACAACACACGAGCCTCAATGGGAGATGCGTCACAACCTGCTAGGCTACAAGTACAAATTAATAGGTGACTTCTCTCACTGACCACCTTTGCCTCCAGTGGAGATGCCTCAGTCCCCAATTAGTACCATAGGCCTGAAGAAGAAGAAATGGCTCAGAAGGATGGTCTTCCGTTACGTTGGATTGTCTTTTGGGTATAGTCTGGAGTCTTCCTCTGGAATGGGTCACTGTCATCAGTGCTTGACTGTCGGATCTTGGTCCACCTCTGGGAAGGGTGACGATCTTCAGTGCTTGACTGTCGCCGTTTGATCATCCCCGGGGACCGACCAAGCTCAAAGTATGAGTTTCCTCTCTCTTCAGGCAACAGATGTTTGGCTGTAAACCTGCTCTGCTGCTAATACAACAGCTCTCTTACAAGTTTAGACGCCGGCCACTCCCCTTCGCTAGCAACCTGGGTTTTTATATTTTGTATCTGCGCCACAACTGTCCCCTGATCTGGCATTTCTTCTAATCTCTTCCCTTGAGAAAACACCCACTTCATTCTTTAGTTCCTATCTACCCTCGCTGGCCAGCAGATGGCGATGTTCTCCTGCAGACACTGTAAGATGTTCATCTGAATGCGTCTTTTGCTTCTCCTACTCTCTTACATTATGACAGTTTTCCCTTTCTTCAGTCATGAGTACCATATGATGAGATGTGGAGTATCCTATAAGAAATCTCATGTGAACAAAGATTGGACACGCTAAACCCAACTACCGTTCCTTGAAATAGATGATGCTGCATAACAGTTTCTGGTACAGGTCAAGGTCGTATCTCAAGCACCATAATTTTTCCAAAGTATTGAGCCATTTGAGTTTCCAGCTATATCTGTATTGAGGAAGAACGGTTCGGTGACCAGTCTAGGCAGGAGGATAATGTCCCATATGGTTCCAAAGATATTGGCCATTTTATTTAGTTCTAATTTATATAGTATTAGCAGTATCTGAAGTCTCTCCTTTGCAGTCTAATTGAATGTGTGTGGGGGTGGGGGGGGGGGTCAGTCTTCTCTAGGGTTGAGCTCTTTCACCCATGGTCACTTTTTACCTGGAGACAGCTCTTAAGCAACAGTGGCATCTTGTGTATTCTAATTCAAATATGCTTTATTGGCAGGACCAAAATACAATCAGTGTTGCCAAAGCCAGAGAAATAAGCGTGTTGGGGGGGAATCATGGTTATGGGGTGTTGGGGGCACAATTCGGAAGTCGTATGTTCCTCTCATCTTATGACAAGTGGTAACATATTGGGCAGCGATCTCAACCATTGATTCCCCTTCCCCCAGTAGGATGCGGAGTTTCCTCTCCTCGTCCATGGATGCAAAGTCCAGGATATGAGTGAGGAGTCTCTGGACTTGGGAGGTCCTCACTTCTGAGTATTTGTTGCAGTGCAGTAGGACGTAAGCCTCTTCCTCCAGACCCCCCTGCTGGTGTCGCGGGCGGGGCGCTGCGCTCGCTAACGCTCGGGTCCGGTGCTGCTGCTGCTGCTTGGTGGCTCGAGCGGTGGGCCGGATCCGGGGACTCGAGCGGCGCTCCTCACCCGTGAGTGAAAAGGGGGTGGTTTGGTTGGGGATTTAGTCCGTGACGCCACCCACGGGTTGTGGTGAAGATGGGCACCACTGCTGCTGGTGACGGGGATCCCGGGAGCGATGGTAGGGAGCAGCTGGGATGTTGTTTTCCCCCTCCGTGGGTAGGGGTTGGTGGTCCCGGGGCCCGGTGGTGAGACGGGGAGGCAGGGTTGGTGAGGTGCAGGGTTGTAGGGACAGCGCGGCGCGGTGCCGGATGGCACGGGTGTACTCACTCAGCAAAAGATGCACAAAGTCTCCGGTAAACCAAACGGCTGGATGGATGGGTCCCGCACCTTTGTGTACTGTGTTGGCTTCCCAACGGTAGTCCGCTCCCCGGTGTATAGATACCGGAAGGGCCCGTGTTGCCCGCAGGCGCTGGCCCTTGGATTTATAGCCGGTGGCGGTGGCTGTGTATCCTCACGGTGTGAGCGGTTGCCTTCAATCGGGACTTGGTTGTTAGGGAACCCCGGGGGTTCCTGTCACATTCGGATTTGACTATTGACGGCAGCTCCAAGCCTGGTTGGGGTCCGATGGCCCTGCCTGTGTGCTTAGCTTCACTCCGTTCCCCGGTCCAGTACCGGTGGGCCACCGCCCAGCCCTGGTCCTTATGGCTCTGCGGAGTTCCACCAACTCCTGCAGACGGCCACCACCGTCCGCCAACCTTGCTGTCAGTGTCTGGTCTCCTACCCAGACACATCAGGTGTTACTCCTCTCACTTTCACCTCCAAGACTGATCTGGCACCTTTCCCGCCTCCAGGCCTGTGAACTCCTCAGTGGGTGGGGCCAACCGCCTGGCTCCGCTCCACCTGGTGTGGACATCAGACCCTGGAGGGAGGCAACAAGGGTTTTTGTCTGACTAATGTAACTGTCTGGGGGTGGGGGTGTGTGTGTTGTTTTGTCTGTGGCTACCTGGCTAGTCTAGGGCGCCACATTCCCCCTTGGTAAAATGCAGACCGTCCGCGGGCTGCCCATCCATCACCGGTTTTATTTTTCAACTGTAAAAATATAAATAACATGGTAACGGTAAACATTTAAAACATAAGCATTCTTCTGGTCACTTTAAACGTTGCACATATAAAACATTTTTAATACTGACGGATGGACGGACGGACGCACGGATGTCTTCCGCTCTCCCATCCAAGCAACCTAGCCCTGATGCTGCCCCTAAGAAGTGGGCAGCACCCCTTTACCCCAGTCCAGGTTCAGGCTGCCCGAGCGGGAACGGGTACGGTAACTCGCACCCGACTGTCACTTCAGGGGACCCCACGTCCAAGGGGGACCCCTGACCCCCGGAGGATGGCCACCGGTCCTGGTGGTGGCCGGGCCCCAGCCTCCTCTGCTGCGGGCCCTTCCTCCAATTTGCCTCTCCGGAGGCGGCAACGGTATCCATCCCACAACATTATTTACAGGCCCACTAGTTCGTGGGTGGCCTGCCAGTTCTCGGCCATGACCATGAGGAGTTCCTCATGTGGGTATGGGGGTGAACTTATCAACAGGGGCTACTCCAGTCCCAACGGGGACGGTTCTCTTCTCGGATGGTAATCAGATGATTCTTCGGTTTGATTAGTGTTCATCTTGCTGAGGGTCCCAACAGGGGACAACAGGGTGCAACGGTGGACCGCTGTCTTCACTTTAGGTCGACCTCTTCGTAAACCTGTTCCACCTCGACATCCTGACGGCTAGGTGGAGGAGGGGACTGGGACTCCGCCTGGAAACTACGGCCTTCCCTCACCTTTACATCGAGGGCAAACCAGCCCCTCTCCCCGCAGTGTCTAGTGTAGGACACGAGCTCACCTGACAGCAGGTCCCGGCCTGGGTGGCCTGTCGGCAGATGGTTATGCACGTCTCGGCGAGCCACGAACACCTCGGCCTCCAGGCCTGGCTCATAAATAAAGCCGTACCCCCGATGGGGATCAAATCTCCAGGCCAGACCTTCATACACCGGGCCCCGTACCCGGAATGTAGCAT
Source organism: Anomaloglossus baeobatrachus (assembly GCF_048569485.1). Taxonomy (NCBI): domain Eukaryota; kingdom Metazoa; phylum Chordata; class Amphibia; order Anura; family Aromobatidae; genus Anomaloglossus; species Anomaloglossus baeobatrachus. The sequence goes on along the minus strand of NC_134354.1, from coordinate 786,526,448 downwards.
GGCGGAGGTTGTCCTTCTCGCGGATGGTGCGGGCCACCACTTCGGCTCTTTGTCGCTTCCTCTCGGCAATTTCCCGGCCCAGCGGGGTCGGCTCCCTGTCCCAATAAGGGGCGTCTGCATGCCCCCGCGCACGGGTCAGGCCCCGTGAGACTTCCTTCACGCTGCCCACAACTGGCGCCCTTTTTGGAAGGTCCCGCGGTGACATGGCCTGGAGTGCTGCCTCACAGCGGTGACCCGGCGCAGCCTCAGCCGAGGTTTGGGTTTTGGGAACAAGGGTTCTCACCGGCTGGACCTCCGCCTCCTTCTGGACCGGACGGACCACCGGAGCCGGTACGGACTTAGGTGCAGCCCCTTCCGGTGCCGATGGCTCTTCTTCACGGACGGGCACCTCCCGCTGGATATTCCATGGTAGCGGTGCGGGTCGTCTGCGGACATCACTGGCAGGCTGGTCCTCCAGGGCGGACGGCCGGAGCTCCGCTGCCGGTGGTGGGGGTAGCGGGCCTAGTGGCAGGGCAGCAGCAGCCGAAACGGATAGCGGGGGAGGCAGCAGGGTGAGCGGGCGCAGACCGGGCCCCTCAGCCGCAGCGACCGGTCCCTCGGGAACACAGGGGTGTGGGTCACCTACCCGCTCCTCCAACTCTGTCTCCACCTCGCGTCTCCGCACGGCCGCCGCCACTTCCGCCATGTCGGCCATCCATTCTTCCAGGAGGGACTGCACTTGGGCCTGCAGGCGGCTGCACATCCGCGCGGTCCGGACCTCCACCCACGCCGCTGTTCCTGGCGTGGGCTCTGGGGTTTCAGCGGTGCCGGATGGATGGGACATCTCGCGCAGCAGTGTTCCAGGAACCAAGTGTTTGCAGAGTCCTGGCGTCCCCGCTTTTATAGCCTCGGCTACATTAGGCAGGTTTTCACCCGCCCCCCTTGGTTCTCTTTAGCACTTCCGCTTTGGGGGCGGGGCTTTGCTTTTCGCGCTTTCCCTGCTCGGGGAAGACGCTCGAGCAGGAAATCTTCGCGCCAAAGATGGTGGCACTTCAAATTTTTCGGCCGGACACCGCCAGCGGAGACCACAAGACGCACTTCTACTGGTAAGTAGATCGGTTCTATCCTGTTCGCGACGTCAAGTTGTCGCGGGCAACGGGGTGCTGCGCTCGCTAACGCTCGGGTCCGGTGCTGCTGCTGCTGCTGCTCGGTGGCTCGGGCGGTGGGCCGGATCCAGGAACTCGAGTGGCGCTCCTCGCCCGTGAGTGAAAAGGGGGTGGTTTGGTTGGGGATTTAGTCCGTGACGCCACCCACGGGTTGTGGTGAAGATGGGCACCACTGATGCTGGTGACGGGGATCCCGGGAGCGATGGTAGGGAGCAGCTGGGATGTTGTTTTCCCCCTCCGTGGGTAGGGGTTGGTGGTCCCGGGGCCCGGTGGTGAGACGGGGAGGCAGGGTCGGTGAGGTGCAGAGTTGCAGGGACAGCGCGGCATGGTGCCGGATGGCACGGGTGTACTCACTCAGCAAAAGATGCACAAAGTCTCCGGTAAACCAAACGGCTGGATGGATGGGTCCCGCAGCCGGCTGCAGTGTCTCTCCCCAGACAGGTGATGGTGGCTGTCTCTCCCTGCACCTTTGTGTACTGTGTTGACTCCAATGGCTTCCCAACGGTAGTCCGCTCCCCGGTGTATAGATACCGGAGGAGCCCGTGTTGCCCGTAGGCGCTGGCCCTTGGATTTCTAGCCGGTGGCGGTGGCTGTGTATCCTCACGGTGTGAGCGGTTGCCTTCAATTGGGACTTGGTTGTTAGGGAACCCCGGGGGTTCCTGTCACATTTGGATTTGACTATTGACGGTGGCTCCAAGCCTGGTTGGGGTCCGATGGCCCTGCCTGTGTGCTTAGCTTCACTCCGTTCCCCGGTCCGGTACCGGTGGGCCACCGCCCAGCCCCGGTCCTTATAGCTCTGCGGAGTTCCACCAACTCCTGCAGACGGCCACCACCATCTGCCAACCTTGCTGTCAGTGTCTAGGCTCCTACCCAGACACCTCAAGTGTTACTCCTCTCACTTTCACCTCTAAGACTCATCTGACACCTTTCCCGCCTCCAGGCCTGTGAACTCCTTGGTGGGTGGGGCCAACCGCCTGGCTCTGCCCCACCTGCTGTGAACATCAGACCCTGGAGGGAGGCAACAAGGGTTTTTGTCTGACTAATGTAACTGTCTGGGGGTATGTGTGTTGTTTTGTCTGTGGCTACCTGGCTAGTCCAGGGCGCCACACTGACAGTGCTGGCACAGTCTGTTCTCCCGCGGCTTGTATGTCTGTCGGTGCCGCCCTGTTTCCACCTCTAGGCTGTGGGCACTCAGTCTGTACAGACTCAGGGCCTGCTTGTCTTTGGGATGGTGTAACCTCTCCAGATATGGGGCCAGAGTGTAGTCCCTCCGCAGTGACCGGTAGATGGCGAGTTTCTGGGAGTTCTCTAATTCACTCTTCCATCCCTTTACGTATTGCATCTTGTAGCTCTGTGAGATCTCCTTTGTTTGGGCTTTTGTCAGGATCTGTTGCCGACTTTGGTTGGACTGGCTGCCGGGGGTTCCTGACAAGTTCTGGTCTCCAGCTCAGCAGGGCCTTATGATGATAGGAGCTGGGTTGCTGTTCTGTATGTGCAGAATTATGTATAATGAGACATTACACTTTGTGCCTCTCAGGATTATGGAAACTATCAAGTTCTATTTTGTAAAATTATGATATTATAGAGGTTGCGATGGTTTCTTTTTAGAAGAACCACTCTAGAAACCCCGGGTTACAATTATGTCTTACCATAGATCTTGAGTAAAACCTAGAGAGCTCGTCTTGGGTCATTGAGATAACATGGTGCACAGATAAAATGGAGCAATAATTCCTTTATAATCTCCGTTTTCTCTTCCTCTCGCACCAGTGTGAGCTGAAATCACATCCCTGCTCCAGCTATGAACTCGTCGTCCACCGTTGAAGTCAACACAACCCAAGGGCCCGTCACCCTCAGCAAGACAGCCGAGATCGTACGATGGTCATTCGTCTTGTTGACCATCATCGGGCTCTGCTTCTTCATCTACTTGATTGCTATGCTGCTCAGCGTGTTCTTCACGACCCCTCAGCTCCGGGAGAATGCCCGGTACCTCCTCTTCATCTACATGCTGGTGCACCATGCCTTCTATGTCTTCCTGGCTTTCTACTTACTTATGGCGGGCTTGTACTTGCTGTACGTCCCCGTGCCCTTCTGCATTATTTTGTATGGCTTCATAACGAGTGTGTTTAGTGTAACTCCGTACAACCTAGTGGTCATGGCTCTGGAGCGTTACATAGCCATTTGTTACCCGTTGCGTCACACGGAGCTGTGCACTACGAAAAGAGCTAATATGGCTTTTTCCTCAATATGGCTGCTACTCGTAGTCCTACATGGTACCGAGTTGGTCATTATGTTCACCTCAGTTACTAATCTATATCGCTATATCATCTGCAAGCATGAAACCTTACTGTATAGACAGGGACATAATTAGCAGGGTCATCTCATTATCATTAGAGGGAGGAATCAGCTGAGTCATTGTCATCTCCACAAGATTAGAAGGTGATATAAATATATAACAATTGATCCTCATGCACATGCCTTGGGGGACCAAAAGGCACAAATAGGACCATAAATTGTAACTAGATCTGATTTTGTAAATTGAAAAAAAAAATGAAATAAAATGAAAGGAAATTGCATTTAGTTGAATTAATTAGTTTTCTTTTATTAATTCAGACAACACATTGGGCCCAATTCATCATTTTTAGTAGAAAATCTTATTAATTAGTGACCATGTGATTTACAACAAATTCATCAAATGATTTGCACCCTATTTAAAGTTTTCATTTGTGGTTTAGTTTTCTGCTTTGCAGCTTTTCCGAATGTTTTAGACTGTTAGGCTATGTGCCCACGCTGCGGAAAAGCCGCGGATTTTCCAGAAATCTGCAGCACAGCTACTCCCCAGCCATTTCTATGGCATTTGGGAAATGCTGTGCCCACGCTGCGGATTTTTCCGCAGCGGAAATCGTGCGGATTTTCGTGCGGAAAAATCTGCAGCATGTCAATTATTGTTGCGGATTTCTCCGCAGGGTCCCATATACTTACCTGCCTTGATAGAGACCCGAGTCACTTTCTCCGTCCGGTGTAGCGGCAGCAGCGCGGTGGATCCAGCCAGGTACAGGAAGGAAGAGGTGGGCGGGGCCTGCACGAGCTCAGGTCATGTGACAGCCGGAGCTAGTTCAGGCCCGCCCACCTCCAGCACAGTGCACCAGACGCTGACAGTGACCCGGCCGCCGGAAAGCGAGGTGCTGCATGATGGAGGTAAGTATGAGCACCCCGATCACTGCAGCACTTGTTCTGCATTGAGGATGCAGTGCCGAAGCCATGGTACTGTATCCTCAATGCAGAATGCCCGCACCATATCCGCACGACATTCCGCTGTATATCCGCAGCATTGAAACAGAGAAAGTTCTGTTGCGGATTTCTGAGAGCACCTGCGGAATGTCTTGCGGATATATCCGCAGGACAATGTCCCCGTGGGCACATAGCCTTACTCAGAGTTTTGCACAAACTTCACCGGCTGTTATGGGGGTATCGAGCTCTGTTCACATTACAGATTGTAACACTCCGCACAATGGTTTCTCTGGTGTCTAGAATCACCACAGGCAGACTCGCTGTGTGCTGATTCATAGGCAGGCTAGCAAGAGTCAATCACATCTGCTCCTCTCCTATTTATGCTGGATGAAATCTTCTATCCATGCCAGCTATAGTTTATTCTATGTTGGTCTGTGAGGTGTGGTATCCCAGACTTTTTGGTGAAAGTTGTGCTTTTTGCTTGGAGCGGTTGTGTAGTTTGCCCCTTTTATTTTGCTGCTTTTTATCTGCTCTTGCTTTCCTTTTAATCTCTTATTGTCTTATGCCTCTTTGAGTGTGTGCTGAGTGACAAAATTTTGGTTTTCCCTTGTCTGTCTATTTCTGTGGGTTTCATCTCACTTCAGTCCTGTCTCTTCCAGGGGGAAGAGGTGTAGCATCGGTGTCTCCACAGAGACACCAACTTACTCACATCCTCCCCGGCCATGTATGTGTGCTGCTGCCTCCTTCCCCTACCAGGCCCTGTACATGCCCCACAGGGTTCCTGGGAGTGCACCTGAGATGCGCACGCACACACCGACCCTCCTCTTTCCAGGAAATGCCACTCAGCCTAAGCACAGTGTATTTAACACTAGAACTACTGAGGTAGTCATTTTGACTACTTTGCACTATGTATTTCTATGTAGGTGTCACGAGTCCAGCAGTTCTAGTGTTAAGGCATTCGACCATTAGGGGAGGTGCCTGTGCAATGCCTCTAGTTAGTCACTCAGTCTCCAGTCTGCTACTTAGCTAGCTGTCACATCCTGTGCTCCTGTTCTGTATCCTTCTGTCCATTTCCAGTACCTGCCTTCCCACATCTGTGTGCCCCTGCTGTGCCCACCATTCCTGTCCATACCTGCCTGTCCAGCCTGCCTCACTCACCACGCCTTTACTCGTCTATACCTGAGTCCATCACCTGCCCTTGGTGTGAGCTGCTACAGTCCCGGTCACTGCCCTGGGAGCGGTACCTGGCGTCCGTCTTGCAGTGAGTCCTTAGTTAAGCCCCTTCCACTAAAGGATAAGTCCGGGTCCCCCTGTGGTCCAGTGGGTCCACTAATCCTGCTCGCTGCCTCTACACATGCCGTGAGCTTTTTTAGGGAGTATCAAATCAGGACAGATCAGGAGCAGGGCCAGGAAAGAGACTCAGACATCTCCACTATTAGGAGTATCCCTAAGGTTATAGATAGCTTAGGGCCCCCTAGCTTGAGGGTCAGCATAGCAGCCTCGGTTTCCTGCTATCCCATAGTCGTCAAAGTATGTAATTGTATGTATGCCAATTTAAAAGTTGCACTATTTGTGACATTTTGTAAAATGTGCACCTTTTGGTATTAAAAGATTGTAGGATACTGTTAAGGACAGAATAAAATAAATAATCTTAGGCTTTGCCCAAAGTTCATTAACTATGTGCGCTATTTTGATGAATTTGGTGAAAAAATTAAAGAAACTTGAATTAAAGGAGCTCTCAAAGCATTATTGGCTTACCCTTGTTGATGAACACCAGAGGCTACAAAACTCATGGGATGGACGGCAGCACCAGACACTACTAAAGAAGCAAGCAAGTCACTGAAGAGGAACCAGTACTCACCCCTTTCCTGACAGTGAGAATCCAGAACCCAAATATTCATGACTTGTAGTGTTCCTAAAACCACAAAAGTTCCTGATTTCCTACCAGTAGAGGTCAGTCACACAGACCAAGCAGAGGACAAGAAGCCGAGCAGCAGAGAGAAAGGCCTGCATTATAGCTGGCTAGCAAGTAGGGGTGAGTAGCACTCATCAATAAGGTGAAGGAAACCAGCCTATCTGTATAAGCAGGGTTGGACCGGGGCGTACACAAGGGGAATTAACTCCAGGGGTCCACACTACAGCTATATGCACATACCTGCATATAAAACCAAACAGATTGGAAGAATAAGAAACTTTCATCCCTGAGAGGGCACTTGCATCCCCATTATAACATTCAGTTGGTGGGATTTGTGACCGCAGCTCCATTCATCCCTTTCGGGGCGGCCAGAAAAAGCCAAGAACAGCACACGTCAGCCACTGGAGGAATGAATGGATCAGGGCTCGAGTCAAAGACGAGCTCCAGTCTAAGGGGGATAAAGGTTCCCCATGCTGC